>NW_011966811.1:0-11510 GCF_000949405.1 Vollenhovia emeryi | reverse complement strand
AGCATCGCACAGGACCTGACTATAGCACGAAACGCAACCAAAATTTCGCAAATCTGCGTTACCCACTTGGCAAAATGTGGATATTGGCTACGTAGTTCAATGTCCACAGAGGGCGTATCGCATTCGCCAATCACGAAAAACGGGGCCGTGACATCTCTCAGGCTTCTCTCTGCCCGAACATACAGTTCGATCTCCTTATCTCTATTCTTCATGCCAGCGACAAAAGTAATGACGGCCAATCATGTACCGAGAAATCCAGCGACGAGCGACGCATGAAAAGGCACCTTATGAGTTGCAAGACCTGTATGTAAAGCCTATCACACAATGCCAGGCAACAGGCAATAGGAATAGAGAATAGAATTTTTGACGTGTTGGATTCGTCAGAAATTTTCTACCAACCAATCCAACGCGTCAGAAATTCTATTCCCTGTTCCTGTTGCCTGTTGCCTGGCATTGTGTGATAGGCTTAAGACCGTGGGTTATACTGTGGTTATACTGTGACAGTGGTACACGCATCGGCATAAATGCCGTCCCTATCCGTGTGAGACGCACGCACACAAACGGGTGACTAATCCGATCGTCGGACCACGGCACGACTTTCGGATTGGTCGTTCGCTTGTTAATTGTGTGCGTGCGCCTCACAAGGATAGGGACAGCATTTATGCCGGTGCATGTACCAACTTTGTAACCAGAAATATAGCTAATTCGGAACGCACCCAATGTAGGCCCAACCTAATAGTACGGTTCCAATCGGAGCTTTCCCCGCCATGCGCGGCCAATGGCAACCGATCGCGCGCCCGCCAATCCGACGTTCAGTGCCCCCCGGGCATGGTGCCATTGGTGCCTGGCAGCCTGGCTCACCTGGCTGCCTGGTGGCATGGTGGAAATACATAAGGTGTGCTCGTTACCGATACCAATTTTCGTCCGGTTCTGCGCAGCTCCCAAGCGTCTCCATTTTAAGTCGATATATCGATACCTGGGAATCTGCAACGGTGTCTATATTGGGTGCTTTCCAATTATTTTACACTTTTTAACACAAACGTACACAAGAAGACACAAAGTGTCGCGATGTGCACGACTCAATTGGAACAAAATATACCACAAAGAGTACACAAAGTAGTATAGTATCCATGCTTGGTATTTTTAATCCATGGTGGTAATCGAAACTGCGTCACCTAATGTTGATTCAAAATATTTATTACCTCAATGATACTCTGAATATTGCCGTTGTTCATTGTTGAGTAAAAAGAAAAAAAATTTGTGCCGTACTTACGTATTTTCCTCCTCCCACTTCGGTATTACTTATGCGCCAGAATGATATCAGACGTAACCTCACTTCTTTTTTTCCCTTTTATATAGTAAACCGTCGTAGCGAAAGAATATGCCGACCACTTGTAGCCGCCGTACTTACAATTAGTAACTATTTTTCACTAGAAAACACAAGTTTACACAGCCGACTAGTAGCCCTCAGGCTGAGTACGAATGTGTAGAGGTGTGTCGACATTTGTGACAATTGGAACGCCATTTGTGTCGCCGTGTGCACGAAAGTGTCTAGGGATATTGCAATTGGAAAGCACCCATTGTCTATATTTATGGGTTGCTATAGCAACCCATAGAATGGACACCAGACTCCTACATTTAAAAAATATACTTTGTCAATAAATATATATGGAAACTGAAATTAAAAAATAATCGTTGCACGAAAACGTATAAAATACATATTACTCTTTGCTCTTTATATTTCCACACAATAAATGCACTAGATATATGACTTTATAACTGCTTATAGAACGCTCGATTTGATTTAACCGCCACAATATGGACACCGTTGGGAGCAACTTCTCATTGGCTGTTCAAAACGATGCGCAAGAGCACACCTTATGTATTTCCACCATGCCTGGTGGCAGACCGCAGAGGCGCAGACGCAGTTGCGCTGCCGTTACTCGAACGTGTTGCTGTACTTGCTGTAGCCTGTAGGTTGGCGTGCACTTCGCTCGCGTCGTGTCCTCTCCCGCTGCGTTCTTCTCGCCGAGATGCCGGATTTCAGGCAGCAGTACGCGCATACAATTGCAGCAGGAACCGCAGAGCGGTCAGAACGTGGACCTCCGACCAGAACCGCGGTCTGCAGAACGTTCCGACGCCAACGAGCCCGCATCCCGGTAAGTGCGGGAGACTCCCCTCGAGGAATCCCGTCTCACGTGGCTCGATAACTCGGCGATCTTTCTCGCGGAGCAGCCTCCCGCATTTGCGATCATCCTTGGTCGCCGCTTTGTTTCTTCCCTAGTGAGAAATGATTCGTCGATTGACGTCGAAACGACGTCGAATCGACATCGACACCGTCGAATTCACGTCGAATTCACGTCGATTCGACATCATTTCGACGTCGATCGACGAATCATTTCTCACTGGGTCGTCATTTAGATAATCCTGTTCCGATCTTATCCGGCCGTTTATACGGCGCCACCGTAAATATTTATGTTAGATCTTCTGTCTGTCGTACGAGAAATGGTGTTTATTCATTTTTTTCGGAGGGGATTTCCCCTCTACGGGGATGCCGTTAGGTTATTTAGCGTGTAAATACGTTTATTCGATTTTCATGCGAGAGGCAGAGAAAGGAGTGATTGGGCGTTAAAACTGGCATTAAATGAAATTTTAAGCAAAACGACATCAAACGATGTTACTCTTCAATTTCGAGCGAGGCCTGAATGTTGATGTAAATTGATCTTGATTCAAGCTTGTCACGAGCTTGCTATGGTTTCCTTGCTTTTGTATTATTTTAAGAGACTGCCAATCCAGGTTGAAGCAATTAAAATGGAATTCTATATTGATGGCATTACCATGTCGTATAAAATGATGAATTATTTGTCGTATAATTGCAGTGATGCTAACAATTATTATCGTATGAATGGGAAATTTAGTAATTCAAAGTAGTGTTTCTCAAAGTTTTTAGCTCCATGACCCTCCAAAGCGTAAAACACAGTAAAATTAATAAATTACTTTGCTACCCCCTTCTCTGCAAAAGTCCAACCAGGTAGGGCTATCTTGTTCCGTCAAAAAAAGTGTTTTATTTTGTTAGATATTTAATTTCTTGTGACCCTGTCCAGGGATAGTTTGAAGCGAATGAGCACTTGGATCGTAGCTTCAGGATTTAAGAATCTGATGTCACTTAAGTTCAACTACTAGTCTTTAATTCCACTCAATTATGCAATTACTAATTTACAATATCACAATAACCAACACTCCTCTCTATATCGTCTTACGATATATTCAACCGAGACTGTTCGGGGAGACGTACGTATCTCGCGGTCGGCGCGTACCAAAAACTCTCAAAATACTCTAAGTTCCCACTGATAACTCTTCGTATATGCTCTAGGTTCTACTCGCTCCGAATCCCACGTCTTGAACGGTTGCTCGTTAGCAGGCTTCGCCACCCGCTGTCACCTCTAATCGGTTATACATATTATTGTTTGTCGTTTGCTACGGACAATAGACGGTGACTTTCGTCTCGTGTTTATGTCCCGTGTGTCGCGTGGTTCCCGCGCTACCTAGAATATTCTTACAATTTCCTTTGTACATCTTACGTTGCTTTCGTCGCGCAAGCCCTCTGATATATAACCACGACCATCGATTTGAGAAAGGCCGATATAAAGAAATATAAATAATATATGCGTACAATATAATCAGGGTGGGGAAGTAACTCGTTACTTTCACCCCATCTGTAACTGTAACATTATTCAGTCGTTTTTTCAACAACTAATTTAATAGTTGAATCAATAGTTACTTCACATATTTTTTAAACCTCCGCAGGTCGCATTAGGTCCTGCACAAACCCCTTTGTCGGTGCTTTACAATTTAAATACAGATTTGATATTTTCATTTCAAGAAAGTAACTGCAAAGTAACGATTCGTAAGGACCTGAGCGGAATGGCTGTCTTGTGTCTTCTTAAGTCACAAAACAGTTATTGTGCATTACTTTAAGGCAAAGATTTACAACGTGAAATATTGTCTTAAGAGTACGAGACAGCCATTCTGCTCAGGCCCTTTTACTGATCGGGTATCTGTAACTAGTTACATTTTTACCGAAAGAAAAACTGTAACTAGACAAGTACATATTGCATGAGAAAAGTGACACGAGTAAAAAATGTGAATTCTTACATGTTTATAAAACGTACTTTCATTCAACAGAGCGTAAGTGTAATTAATTGTTGCATTTATTATTTAGGTGCATAAAGTTATTTATTGTAGATAATACGCATCTGGAAAAGTTGCAAGTTCAAAATTGTATCCTGTAAGGTTGCCAGTTTTGATCTTGTGTCACCTGTCTCGTGCAAGAACTGTACGTTTACATTGTCAAATCGAACAGTCGTAAGAAACTCTTACTATTTTTTTGTAGAGGGTATATCTACTGATGAGCATGCGAAAAAATTAATAAAATGGAAGGAAGAGCGTGACAGGAAGAGAAGGCAGGAAGCCGCAGTGAATAAACCGGCTTTCAAAGTCGGCATCGTTCATCACTCGTTATGTTCGCCGATGATCAAGAGCGACATGTCAGCTACCAAAACAACGAAGAAGCCGGAACCCTCAAATCAAGTGCAAAGACGAATTACGAGAGCCACGGAGAAGCGACTGCTCGCTAAAGCTGCAAAACAAGCGGGAAAGGATCTTACCTCGGCGTCAATGAAGCAGTCTGCGAGTGTCAAAACGGCGTCTTCTAAAAACAACACAAAGAAATCATTGCTCCAGTTAATTACATTTTCAAACCTCCGTCTGCGTTGCAAACGCTACCACCTTTATTTGATCTTGTACCACTAGAGCAAACGCCACCAGAGAAATACAACACAAGAGAAATATCACAGAGCTGCACACAAACGTCTGATGGTGCCACAGGGAATGTCCAACCTTCCACGAGTTCGAAGCTATCACCAATTGAGCAAAATTGGTCACCGCAGAAATTGCGTTGTTCAACTGATTTGAATATAACTAATACATTGAGATCGTCATTGAAGGAACAGACCGAGAACCAGACAGACGTACGAGACTCGTACTAACAGTCAGTACTGGCAGTGAATATCGGAATGCAGCCTCAATCTAACCTGACTTTAGAATTGTCAGCGGCATTCGAAATCCTGCCGTGCGAGGTACTGTTTAACAGTTCGAGAAACCAGAGCACAACGCGTAAATTCGCGTGTTAAAAACGTTCGCATTTCTACATAGATAAACAAAAATTCCTAGAAGAGGAGATTCGTGTTGTCGCACAGCGAACGATGGAGATTGAGTGTGAAGAAGCCGTTCAATCGCATTCGTCGGCAACAACACCGCGTGAGACCTCAAATGGCAATGACGAAATGACCAAGGACGATGCAGAGAGCGAAGCTGATCAGGCGCAACCGACTTTATGCGTATCGACCAAGGACTTTCGCAATCAGACGAGCACGGAAACTTTGTCGGAATTCAGCGAATCTTCGGGCAAAACTGACCTTTTCGCCTCTTCACAGTCAGGCGTAAGTTTGAGACAGACATTGACATACAATCATGTGCAAGTACACGTTATAAATTGATAAGATCCTTAGCAAGGTGACTCTTGTATTCTTAATACAATGTTTTATATTTTAAGTCTTTGTCTTTCAAGTAAGGCACAATAATTGCCTTGTGTCTCAAGTTTCAAGGCCTGTGTCCACGATGCTAGAACTTGGTTCTAGTTCTAAGAAATGTGTAGTTAATCAATTTGCAATTTTTATGGAATAGCTGCAAGTTGATTGGCTACACATTTCTCTAAACTACAACTTGGACCAAGTTCTAGCATCGTGGGCACAGGCCTTTAGATTTGCATACAAAGATACGTGTGAAAAGAATAAACGTATGTAAACATACGAGAAGGTAATAATTGTACAGTATATTAATAGATGAATATTTTACAATTCAGCCATTCTGCTCTAAAATTTCTTGCAACAAATCGTCTATGTTCCGCTTGAGCACATGATAATATAATCGGTGTTCAAATTGTAGGTACTATCCGATACATTACTGGAACGACTGGTAAGTCTTGCGATATCGGAGCAGACGAGGGACGCCGGCTCAGCAGATTCTACCTGCGTCTACAAGTACAACTGGTCCGCAGCGCTGAGATTGTTACGCGTGGCTACCAAGGAATACCAGTCCGCGAACACGCGCGAGAATTTTACAAAAGGTGGCCAATAGTCCCCGGATGGGACGTGCTTGCTTGTACCGTCGGAAGACTACGGGATACGTATCTACGAGCTTCCCAGAGAGCTTTACTCCGGCCAGGTCCCATCTGATTTCGTACAGAACGACTTTACGTTCACTTTGATGATTAAAGAAGGTGGCCTGGTGTACGATACCTGCTGGTATCCCTTCATGAATTCATGGGACCCCGCGACGTGCTGCTTCCTCAGTACCAGCAGAGAGAGTCCTGTTCATATGTGGGATGCGTTCACGGGAGAGCTGCGCGCTATGTATCGAGCCTACAATCGGTTAGTAGCTGCGTCACTTTTGCTATTACTGTGCGACTTTGTAAAAGCGCGTATCTTTTCAGAGTTGACGAGGTAGAAGCGTCTATCAGCGTTCAATTTGTGCAGTCGGGAAGGGAGATATGGTGCGGTTTCAAGAACGCCGTGAGAACCTTCGACACGGACCGTCCCGGACGTCAAACGTATGACATTCAGTTTAAACATGACTTTCCGAATATGATGGGATTGGTCTCGTGTATCCGTGAAAATCCAATCATGTCAGGCCTGGTTGCCTTCGGCACGTATTCCAAGTATCGGTACGTATCTGTCTGTGGTAATATTTGTTACCATAGGTTGCAATAAACTGCACGTTTTGATTATGTTTATAGTAATCAATGAATAAAAGGGCTAAAAGCCTTGACTAGGTGTTAGTGTCACAACAGTAAAAGTTTAGTTCATTTAAAACATAAAAATTACAAACGTTTCCGTCTTTCTTTAGACCATTCTCAGTGTATATATGACAGTGTATATATTTTCTTTATGTTCGAAGGTCTGTACAAAGACGGACCATTGTGCACCTTCAAGACCGGGAGCGGTGTAACACAAATAGAATTTAGCCCTTGCGGAATGAAGCTGTTCTCGGCTGTCCGGAAAAATAGTGAATTTCTATGTTGGGACCTCCGCAAACCTGGAAATGTGCTTTACTCCCTCGAAGGAAGGCAATCGTATACCAATCAAAGAATACAGTTTGCTTTTACGTTTGACAGCAAACAAATAATCTCTGGTCAGTTCAATAAACGTACAATAATAATAATAAGGCCCATCATTCCCGCTGCGGAACATAGAGACTCTGCAAGGTGTTTCTATCTGATCCGATTGCTAGCGTTACGTTTGATTTTTCCTCGCGAGTATTTCAGGAATCGGTTAGAAATTCAGACGGGCAGGCGATTAGCCTGCTGCACCCTCGGTTATCATTGAAAAATGACCAGCGGTGTCCGTGGCTGGATTTAAACTCGGATTTTTTTTGTTCATTTGTTTACTAATCAACGCACATTTCTCTGCGCTACGCTCGGCACAATGATAAGTAATAAGAATATGATAATACACTTGACTAATGTTACATACTCCATAGGTGGTGTTGATGGAAATATCATTGTGTGGGAATTACCAGAAACTACAAATGAAGAGGATTTGAACCCGAAATATAAAATAAGACTGTCGAAAGATTGTATAAATGGAATAAGCTTGCACACAAGTCTACCTATAGCAACCAGTTCTGGACAAAGGTATTGTGGCACTGAAAATGAACATCGAGATAATAGCGTGAGATTATGGTGGGCTTCTTGATAATATAGCTTTAGGTAACTTTTGATTTACATACGGATAGTTTGCGCGTTAAACAGAATGAAAAGACTATATATATTATAAGACATTGTGTGGGAGCGATCGAGTCGCAATTGCCGGATCTCACCTTATGTACGCCTCGATTTAACAAGATTGATTGGAACAAAGATTGTGAGCGGAAAAGTATAAGTAAATGATAATCTATTCCGGGCATCCATACTGGTCTGTAAATATCTGTACATACCTATATTTCAACTTTGGGTGGCCGTGGAGCAGAAAGATGTGCAGTGCTCTCATGGACCTAAGATCTTACAAGTTCAAATCAAACAAAAAATCGCTGGTTTTATATTGCCATCTCTTGAGCCTTGTGTCCACGATCCAAGAACTGTGTCCGAGTTCTAGTTCCGAGAAATATGTAGCCAATGAACTTACAGCTTTTCCGTAAAAGATTTGGAGCAAAATAATAATGCACCAAGAATATTCTTCTATGAAATCCTTTCTCTCCAACCTATAGAAGCGTTGCTCTTTAAAGGAATTACGATGATCAAATCGAGCATTAGCTTGTCGTGCAATAGGCCATCACCTATCCGCGTCTTAAATATATAAAAAGATGCTAAAAATTATTTGGCTAAAATCTAGTAATCTTACAGTGACTTAAAATACAAATTTTGATAAATACTTGTAATGATTATTTTGTATATAAAATGCATTGCTAGAACTTGCGAGTCACAGTTTTCGACCACCAAGTATGCCATGTCCCAAAATCCTTGCAAATCTCTACATGTTACCAGCATCTCTCCTCTACCAGTTTCGCAATCCTGCACCAAGCAACGAAATCTTTCGAATTTCTTATTTATCAGCAAATTTGTCTGCCCTACTGCTTGTTGTATTTCGTACGTAGCGTCCTAACATTCTTCTGCGACTTAAGGGGATACTGGAGTCATTCTGCACTTTTGCATCTTTTTGTTCCTAGAACTGTCAATTTGTGACAACATTTGTGTAATATACAAATTATACGGGTTTTGTGTACGAACCGACAATGTTCCACTAATCGGACTAAATCAGAGAACAGCATGGTATCATTGAAATTAAGTTTAGAAGCCTAACAAAAAATCTATTCACTCAAAATTATAGGTTAGGTAACCTATAACTTGATCAAGCGAATAGATTTTTTGTTAGGCTTCTAAACTTAATTTTAATGATACCATGCTGTTCTCTGATTTAGTCCGATTAGTGGAACACTGTCGGTTCGTACAAAAAAGCCGCATAATTTGTATATTACACAAACGTTGTCACGAATTGACAGTTCTAGGAGCGAAAAGTGCCAAAAGTGCAGAATCACTCCAGCATCACCTTAATGTCCAACCATTTCTTACAAAGCTCTTGAAGTCTGTCTACTTCTTTGTTCAAGAGAAGTTTGAAATATTGAGCGGTGCGTTCTTCGTCTTCCACGCATATGTTCAAATTTTTCATGACAGTATCTTTGTTTACATACGTTTATTCTTTTCACACGTATCTTTGTATGCAAATCTAAAGGCCTGTGCCCACGATGCTAGAACTTGGTCCAAGTTGTAGTTTAGAGAAATGTGTAGCCAATCAACTTACAGCTATTCCATAAAAGTTGCAAGTTGATTAACTAGACATTTCTTAGAACTAGAACTAGAACAAAGTTCTAGCATCGTGGACACAGGCCTTGAAACTTGAGACACAAGGCAATTATTGTGCGTTACTTGAAGGACAAAGACTTAAAATATAAAACATTGTATTAAGAATACAAGAGTCACCTTGCTAAGGATCTTATCAATTTATAACGTGTACTTGCACGTGATTGTATGTCAATGTCTGTCTCAAACTTACGCCTGACTGTGAAGAGGCGGAAAGGTCAGTTTTGCCTGAAGATTCGCTGAATTCCGACAAAGTTTCCGTGCTTGTCGGATTGCGAAAGTCCTTGGTCGATACGCATAAAGTCGGTTGCGCCTGATCAGCTTCGCTCTCTGCATTGTCCTTGGTCATTTCGTCATTGCCATTTGAGGTCTCATGCGGTGTTGTTGCCGATGAACGCGATTGAACGGCTTCTTCACACTCAATCTCCATCGTTCGCTGTGCGACAACACGAATCTCCTCTTCTAGGAATTTTTGTTTATCTATGTAGAAATGCGAACGTTTTTAACACGCGAATTTACGCGTGGTGCTCTGGTTTCTCGAACTGTTAAACAGTACCTCGCATCAAGAGCGACATGTCAGCTACCAAACAACGAAGAAGCCGGAACTCTCAAATCAAGTGCAAAGACGAATTACGAGCCACGGCTGGATTTCGAATGCCGCTGACAATTCTAAAGTCAGGTTAGGTTAGATTGAGACTGCGTTCCGATATTCATTGCCAGTACTGACTGTCAGAGTTTCGTACGTCTGCCTGGTTCTCGGTCTGTTCCTTCAATGACGATCTCAATGTATTAGTTATATTCAAATCAGTTGAACAACGCAATTTCTGCGGTGACCAATTTTGCTCAATTGGTGATAGCTTCGAACTCGTGGAAGGTTGGACATTCCCTGTGGCACCATCAGACGTTTGTGTGCAGCTCTGTGATATTTCTCTTGTGTTGTATTTCTCTGGTGGCGTTTGCTCTAGTGGTACAAGATCAAATAAAGATGGTAGCGTTTGCAACGCAGACGGAGGTTTGAAAATGTAATTAACTGGAGCAATGATTTCTTTGTGTTGTTTTTAGAAGACGCCGTTTTGACACTCGCAGACTGCTTCATTGACGCCGAGGTAAGATCCTTTCCCGCTTGTTTTGCAGCTTTAGCGAGCAGTCGCTTCTCCGTGGCTCTCGTAATTCGTCTTTGCACTTGATTTGAGGGTTCCGGCTTCTTCGTTGTTTTGGTAGCTGACATGTCCGTCTTGATTATCGACGAACATAACGAGTGATGAACGATGCCGACTTTGAAAGCCGGTTTCTTCACTGCGGCTTCCTGCCTCCTCTTCCTGTCACGCTCTTCCTTCCATTTTATTAATTTTTTCGCATGCTCATCAGTAGATATACCCTCTACAAAAAATAGTAAGAGTTTCTTACGACTGTTTGATTTGACAATGTAAACGTCCAGTTCTTGCACGAGACAGGTGACACAAGATCAAAACTGGCAACCTTACAGGATACAATTTTGAACTTGCAACTTTTCCAGATGCGTATTATCTACAATAAGTAATTTTATGCACCCAAATAATAATTGCAACAATTAATTACACTTACGCTCTGTTGAATGAAAGTACGTACGTTTTATAAACACAGTATAACCAGTATGCCCACTCTCTGTCGGCACCTTTGATCTGGGCGTTCTCAATTTTCCTCCATGTTTTTATTATATCCAACAGTGTATCAACGGCTAAAAGTGCCTGGGCCCTTTTCAGGATCGTATCCAGGAAAGGCGCATACGAACTGGCGTGCATTATTTATTGTAAATAGAAATGGCCTATGAAAGAAAATGTTCTAATAAAAGTAATTAATGTAATTACTTGCTCCAACGTATAAAAGTATTTACGCGTTATTCGTCAACACTGCGAATTTTTCTATGTCACACCGACTTTGCACTAAACACGTACAAAATCCTGTGATTGGTTATAATAAAAACATGTCGGATGCGCAGTACGGATCGGCGCGAACGTGAAACAAAAGAGCGAGTGGGCATACTGGTTATACTGTG
>NW_011966810.1:32274-34892 GCF_000949405.1 Vollenhovia emeryi | reverse complement strand
AGTTTAGCCCAATCTACCACTATTTTCAAGGTGGCTACTTTTGCATCAGACACCCTGTATTATATGTACTAAAATATGTACATATAAGTAATATACGTTTAAGCAAGTCTATGTTAAAGAAAAAGCTGAAATGTATAAAAGAATGCTAATGCTAACGTGTCATGCCAAACAGATCAATGAAAGTGAACTCCATTTTATATACAGCTTTGTGCAGATATGAAATATGAAATATGATCATGTAAAATATAAAAATATGGACAATTTTTTAAATTGGTTATTAATGTAAATTATGCAAACAAATAATAGAGCAAAGAAGCTTCTTAAAAAAGATCCAAGTGAAGTTATTGCTTATAATTTCGGCGAAAGTGTTGGCGAACTATTCAAGAACGAATGAATCAATAAGAACAGAAAGAGGAAAGGTTGCCGATACAGTGATGACATAAAAAAATTTGCAGTAACTCTGCAGTTTTATTCGCCAAAGGCCTACAATTATTGCAGGTATATAATTTAAATAATTTAAATTGTTATTGTTTTTTTATCGGATTTAAAATAAATATTGATGGTATTTTCAGATCGATTCTACATTTACCGCATCAAAGTAGCATCAGAAATTGGATTTCATCGATTAATGCGGAACCTGGTTTCATGACTAATGTCTTTCAAGAGATATCAAAAGTCCCAGAAAGTTCACGCCATTGTAATTTAGTGTTTGATTCGATGGCCATTCGGAAACAGGTGCTGTGGGATGCTACAGTTGAAAAATTTGTTGGGTTGTGTGAATATGGCAACGATGTATCTATAGAAGCTGCAGAAACTGAAGCCACAGAAGTCCTCGTTTTCATGCTGGTTTCTCTTAAAGGTACATGGAAGTGGCCCGTAGGTTATTTTTTTGTGAATAAAATAAGTGCCACAGTGCAAACAGAATTGATAAAAACTGCGTTAATAATGTCACAACAATGGGGCATCCGGGTATGGAGTGTCACGTGTGACGGAGCTCATGTCAACTATACAACGATGAATTTATTAGGATGTAATTTGTATGTGACAAATTATTGTGATTTAAAAAGCACGTTTAAACATCCCAGCTGCGACTATGACATACATTTCGTACCCGATGCTTGCCATAACATAAAACTTGCCCGCAATGCATTAGGTGATTTAAAAATTATAAAGTCATGCACAGATAAGTTGGAGTTATATAACAAATTTATATAACCTTCAACAGGAAATAAATTTATAAGTTGCAAATAAACTTAGTTCCGCACATATAAATTTTAAAGCCAATATTATGAAAGTTAAACTCGCAGCACAAACTTTAAGTTCATCAACTGCTGCTGCTTTAGAATTTTTACAATTTTCAGAAATTGATGAATTTAAAGATTGTGCTGGCACTATAGAATTTATTAAAGTAGTTGATGAGATTTTTGACTTTTTAAATTCCCGCAATCCTTTTGGAAAAGGGTTCAAAAAACCAATTTTTCCACATAACATTGATTTTTTACAACAAAAAATGGAACAAAAAATTGAATACTTATTCACTTTAATGGATTCTTGCAACAAAAAGTTATGTATTGGTAAAAGAAAAACTTTCATTATAGGTTTCGCGGCTGCTGTTAAATCAATATTACCAATAGCTAAAAATATTTTGTTAGAACCTTGCTTCAAATATTTAATGACATACAGATTTAGTCAGGATCATTTAGAATTGTTTTTTGCGCAAGTGCGACGGCGACACAGTTGGAATAACAATCCAAATGTGCTGCAATTCAAAGCTGCTATGAGAAGTTTATTAGTAAAAAATTCAATTTCAGCGTCAATAACGTCTAATTGTACTAGTTTTGACACAGAAAATGATATACAATTTAAATTAACATGGACAAAGAAAAAAAAAGTGCAACAGTGGCATAATAATATTGATAACGCAGATTTTGACAACAATAATAATGATAATTTATTTGATAATACGGACAATGAAGAATTATATCGTAGTATTGATGTAAATGATAGTTTTCTTCACCAAAACATATTATATTATACATATAGCTGGTTTTATAATAAAAAAACTTATTCCTAAATTAACATGTACTTAAAGGTTGCATTGCCAATGTTATAACAAAAGCTGACGATAGGCATAACATTGCATTTTACTCGATATTATTAATTGACGTGAAAAATAATGGAGGTTTGGGGTATGCATCGAATCACGTGCACAAAATTGTTTGTGCTACTGAAAATGAATTCCGTCAGTCATTGCAAGGCAAAAATAATTGCTACCACATAAAGATGCATATTCCAAAATAATTCAAAGAATAACACGCAAATATGCACTAGATACTAATGTATTTTCTAGTAGTGATTGTTACGAAGAATTTGAGATAGGTGTAGATAAGCCACACCGTCTAGAGTTAATAAATATTATTTATCGAAAATATTTAACTATTCGAATGTATTCATATACTAAAACATTAACTAAAGACGTGTTAAACCCTACTAGTAAACGGCAAAAATTAACCAAATTAATATTATTTAATAATACATAGATTTTACATGATTAAGCTGCTAATCGACCATGACTGGCGATGTGTTTTTAACACAGAAAATTTATTGCGAAAAATATT
>NW_011966810.1:12735-30684 GCF_000949405.1 Vollenhovia emeryi | reverse complement strand
CGTTTCCCAATGTAAAGAAAAAAAATTTATATTTAGTACATTAGTACATTAGTGTATGTCTCATGCAATATTGAAAACAAGCGGGAGCAGACATTTTGTTGAAGGTGTTATGGCCGAAACCGGAAATCCGCACGGACACAGCTTTTCCTCGCCAGAGCTCACAAGTTAGCGATCTAGTATAGTATAGACATCTGTGGCTGCTACATTTGGAGGGAAGGGTCACGTGACCGATCGAAATCCCGACGGAAGCTGTCGTTCGGCATTCCCCATTCATGAGGCTGGTAGGAAAGACGTTTGAATTATCTCTGCGTTTCCGAAGACGTGCAAGATGAGTCTGTAGTCGGAGAACAAGCTTGCACACGCAAGTGTGCCATCGCACCTTAAGTAATCATGTCGTAAGTAACAGAATCTCGTTTGCCTCGTAACCTCTGCGTCGCATTCGCGAGTTTCGTGGTTTCGCGTGTCCGCTCTGGCGGCTCTGGCCATCTTGTGAGTCATTGCATGCAATGACGTGTCGAATTACCGAACGCGACGAAGACGCGGCTTGCATGTTTCCTTACGTCGCGAGAAATCTTGCCCGATCGTTCTTGCGTTAACGCGCAACACAAATATTCGCGACCCGTGCACGTTGCCCGATCTGAACCCGCCACGAGATCTTGCCAGACGATAGCCTCGCATTGCGTCATGACACATCCATACACTGATACATAACTGTTCGGTCCCTCGGCGTGACTCGCGCAAAAGAAGTCTTGCGTCGAGATAAGCGGGAAATGATCATCGATTTCCGATTCGTGACTTAGCACTTATGTTGCTGCTCGTCTTCCGGATGTAAATTTAATTTGTAAAATTTGTAAATGAATATATTAAATATATAAAATGTAGAAAATTTACATTCACTTTGACATCAGAATTGCGATTAATTTTCATTGGTTGAGTACAATACGTGTCGCTTATTTGCTGCAACAATAACTATGTTTATACGTGACCCTTAGAGCCACCATTTCCAACATCTGTTAATTCTAACCGACCGTTAACTTCCAATTTCTATTGACTATTCTGATTAACAGTCAATTCCTATTGGCTATTCTAAAAAGCTAACGTTCGGTTAGTTATTATTAAAAGCTAACAGACGTTGGAAATAGTGGCCCATGATCGGGTTTAATAACACCCGTAGTTATAAAACTGACCAATAACAACTATACCTCAGTAGAGGAATGACTGTGATTGGCGCTGCCCTTAACTACGGATGTTATTAAATCCGATTAAGGATACTGTGTAACAGCACTCAATGATATATGTATTCTTAAAATATCTAATACCAGTATTTTCACAGTGAGATTTGAAATTCAAAACTGCCTCAAGATCATCTTTAGATACTCTGTATTCAATGAAATGTTTCGTATAGCATTCATAGTGCAGGGGGAAGGGGCATAAACACCTGAAGGTTTTTGGAATAATCTGAACAGTGCGTGGTCAAAGATACATTCTAGTCATGTTGAAAGATACACTATTGCACGGAGTTTCAGATGACATGGTTCACTTTCAAAAAATAACGTCCGTGAGATGTCCATCCTGATTTTCCACACGCTGTTTCATCCTGGTAGGAAGAGAATGCATTACTCGCCGTAGAATGTTCTGTGGAATTTTCTCTATAGCCACGCGAATGCACTGCTTCAGCTCCAAGATGGTTACTGGATGTGTTTCATACGGCTATTAAGCTAGAATACCAAACTGAACACAATCATATGAAATGCACGGAGAATTCGCTCCAGCCGTTTAACGAAATATCACTTATGCTACCTTTCGAAAACGTTAGAATACCCATTACAAAAATAATAATGTGAAAAAATACTTATACCATGATTTAGTGCTAATTATGTGCTTTTAATATGTACTAGTTTAAATTTCGGAGCGCCATCCCTTACACTTACTACAACAACCCGAAAGTGTATTTCGTTCAAGAGAGAAGTGTAAAGAATATCGATTTTGGAAATATCTCGATCGTAATATACGTTTGTTGCTTACAAAATACATATTAACCAATTTGATTGCTTCACTCTCATTTCCAGAAGACAAAAGTAAAGAGCACAAGACTAAAGTCTATTCGAAAAATCAGTTGTGCTATGCAGATTTTGGTATTAAATTTAAATTCTTGAACGAAATACGCTTTGGGGTTGTTTTTCAGTGTATGGGATGGCGCATCGAAATTTAAACTAGTACATATTAAAAGCACATAATTAGCACTAAGTTATGGAATAAGTGTTTTTCATATCTTTTTTTTTATAATGGGTATTCTAACTTTTTCGAAAGGTAGCATAAAAGTGATATTTTGTTAAACGGCCGGAGCAATAAAATTGGGAGTAGAGCAATAAATTAGCACATAAAGAGCACTAAATCCTCCGTGCATTTTATATGATTGTGCTCAGTTTGGCACATGGCGTGTTTCGTACACCTTGCTTTTCACAAATCCCCACGAGAAAAAGTCTGGCGCTAGGTCTGGTTAGAGTACTTCTAGTGAGAGTATGGACAACGTCCGACATTAACAGGGAAACTGTGGCGCGTTTTTCAAATTAATTTCTGTGACATTTTTTAATTACAAGCCTCTTCATATAGGCTGTATCCCGATATTCACTGGCAGTGAAAATCTATAGTGAACGTGACGTAAAGTATAGATTTTTAGTACTGTGGCTGCGTTCCGATATTCACTACCAGTACTAAAAATCTATACTTTACGTCACGTTCACTACAGATTTTCACTGACAGTGAATATCGGGATACAGCCTATATGAAGAGGCTTGCAATTGAAAAATATCACAGAAATGAATTTCAAAGCGCGCCACAGTTTCCCTGTTAATGTCAGACGTTGTCCATACTCTCACTAGAGGTACTCTAGGTCTGGTAAACGGGCGGGCCACTGCATGTCACCATACCGTGGTATAAGGCATCTGGGAAATATCCTTCTGAATGCCTGCACGCTAACGTGGGCTATTAGTAAACCATGTGATCTGAAACTGCAACCGTGTATCTCTCAACATGACGAAAACATATCTTTGACCAAGCACACAATGTTCAAGTTATTTAAAAAACCGAGTAGGTTTTTAACGTCCAAATTGAATCACAAATCTTTTTTGCAACAATCACACAATCTAACGATCAATTTTCCACTAAACATATTTCACTCCAAGGGCAATAAATTTATGGTGGAACCAATAGACGATGCCTATTAGTTTAGCAGAAACTTCTGCTATCTCATATTAGAAGCCTATCTTATATTAGCGAATTTTCCTCTATATATTAGCTTTTCATTCAGCGCATTGAATTCTCACAATTCTTTTGTAAACAATTAAAAAATAACTTTTTTTGGGTTATGTCTTTATTGTAACAGATAAGCGATATATAAATCCCTTTGAAAAAAAAGAATTAAAAGAGTAAAGTAAATGTATCACAATTTAACCACTTACAATTAATTTTCTACAACAATTTAAGATAAAAAGAGAATAAGAAACCGTAATGGAAATATTTTGCTAAAATCGATGAAAAGTAAGATAAAAGTTATCGAAACATTACTGAATGTATTATATTTGAAAATGAATGGTAACTTTCCTTACGAAATTCTATGTAATACAGTGAAATATGTATAAGGAAAAGTTAATATACTATTAAAATATATTGTATGGTTAAAGAGTAATAAAAAATATTTTAATGTAAAAAGACATTTTTACTAAATTTAACTAAAAACTGTATTACTTTTTTAATGAAAACTTGCTGAAATATCGATATCGAGGTGAGTTAAGAGAGCTTTTCACATACATTTCAGTAAAATTTTATTATATTTTTAGCAAAATATTTCCACCAAAATTAAAATAAAATTAGAATCCTTGACACGAAACATAATTTTCACAAAAGATGCATTCGAAATGATACGTATAAAAGAAGAAAATAATAAAATAAATTCTAATAAAGATATCGAATTGTTGATGCTTATTTTAATGACCTTGCACCACTGCTCCCGGACGAAAGCCGCTGCATCCACCATGGCCGGTGGGGGGGGGGGGGGAATGTGCCCCACCACCGGCCACCATGGATGCAGCGGGCCCAGCAACTTTCGTCTGGGAACTGGGAGCACTGCGCCAGAGATGCCGACTTGGTAGCTTTGCTAGGCAACCGGGTGCGTGGAGGGGATAGCGCTCGAAGCTCGGCCGGCATCAGGCAATCGAAGACATCGAAGTTAGGGTTGCGTTCGGAAACATCACCCGAGTGTCCCCGTGTATCACTATCCTTATTTAATATCGGTGAGAAACAAGGATAACATGATCTACTGGGCACTTATTTAATATCGGTGAGAAACAAGGATAACATGATCTACTGGGCACGTTTCCAAACGCAGCCCAGAAGAAGATAACGCTGAGCGCTACCTTCCACTCTATCCCCTCCACGCGCTCGGCTGCCTGGCAGAGCTTCCAAGTCGGCATCTCTGCCTTGCGCTGATTCTTTTCCGGTAAGTGTAACGTAACATCGGTATATTTAAAATATCGTCCATTATGTACACGTTCGATATCGATAGACCTTTTCAGGTAGCCATGTGAAATTTCATGAACAGAGAACGTCGGACAAAACTTTTATAAATTCGAGTAATTTTTATTAAAGATTAAAAATAAGTCATTTCGATTGCTAATTTTAGTGTTAAGAACATCTACCTACAAGGAGTTGGCAAGAATTGCAAAATCGATTTCGAAACGAGACATAGTCCATTCGAAGGAGGGTACTGACAAGTTTATGAAAAGTGTCTAAGGGTTAGAGTGAATCTTCGTTTTTGAAAAATTTGCAGTTAAAGTTGAGTATGCGACCACATGTACTATAACTACCGAAACTTAACCTCCACAAGCAGCGAGCGCGGCGGATGCGAAGACTAAAGCGTACGTTTACATTTTGCTTGTATTTCGCTTACGCCTTACGGCGTTTGAGTTCGAATCTCGCTTGGTCAATTTATTTATAAAAGGTGTTTTATAATTTAATTTGGTTTTATTATTGCCTGCAATATTATATTAAATGTGCACAATACTCCCACACAGCAAGGGGAACTCCCGGGGAGCTCCCGGGGAGCTCTTAAAATTGGTCATAAGCTTCACTTGAACTTCAACGAACTCGCACGGAGCCCCCTGAGAGCTCCTAAGTCCGCTTTTGAGAGCTCTCTGGGAGCTTTATTTAAGCTCGCAGGGAGTTCTCAACTAGTACTAACTCGCTGGAAGCTTGTTTTATCGAATTTTGGAAGCTTCCCGGGAGCTCAGCGAAATGAACTCCCTGTAAGCTTGTTTTGTCGAATTTTGTAAGCTTCCGGGAGCTCAGCGAAATAAACTTCCTAGGAGCTTGATCGGAGCTTTATGCTGTGTGGGCTTTTTATATATAAAATAAAAAGTACATATAAAATTAAAAATAAGAATTCGTTATTATTCACTTATTTTTCTTTACAAAAATTATTTATGAGAAAATTCAGACATTGCTGTACAATTTTATGGGTGAAAATTAATGTAAAGGCATGTAAAACACAATTTACACAACAAACATTTTATAAAAGAATAATTAGATTTACAAAATACATTTCATACTATGAAATTTTTACAATGTTAATTAATTATTATGAGAATACGGCTCTGAAGAATAAAAATCAATGAATAAAAGGGGCTAAGAGCCTTGACTGGGTGTTAGTGTCAGAAGATAAAAATTTGTTTATTTAAATATAAAAATTAACAGACGTTTCGGTCTTTCTTTAGACCATCCTCAGTGTATAAAAGACAAGAAGTAAAAGAAAATGAAAATAATTTAGATGTAAATGTCAATGATTAAAAATTCGCTCGCAACACAATATATAAAAGTGTAAAGTGTAGCCACATTCAGATTTCTAAAATCAAAAGAGAGAGTAATAAGAAAAGACCTCGTTACATTGTAAAATTGTATAAGAATATCGAATGCTGTATACACGACTGCCGATCGAGAGGTCATCTTTTCGTCGAGAAGTATTGGAGTTAAGCTGGTAAATGTCGACTGGTAGAAAAATAATGTTCGTGTTTATAAAAGAGAGGAAAATGGAACCTTGGGGGAGGGGGTAGTGCTTTTATATAAAAAATGACCAAGCGAGATTCGAACTCGAATGCCGCAAGCGAAATACCGGAAATTTTCTTCCAACCAATCCAACGCGGCATTTTATTTCCTGTTCCTGTTACCTGTTGCCTGGCACTGTGTGATAGGCTTTAACTTTCGCATCCGCCCATAGAACTTATGTTCATGGAAGGGGAAAAGGACCGACACAAGTGAGTCCAAAAAGTGAGATAGAAGGAACTATTTTCTGTCTCGTTTGTCTATCCATCTTTCTATCATTCTGTTTCGTTCTTTAACTTCTCCTCGTACTGCGAGTAGTACTGCATGCAGAAAACACAAAATACTGATTTTATATCATGTTGACTTAGGGACAGAGCACAAAGCAACGCAATAGCTTACGACAAAGACGCAAGTGTAAATGTAGATAGCGCACAAGCTTTGGCGTAAAAGTAACGTCATATGTAATTGGAGGGAAGTACGACATACGCTAAAGCTTGTGCACTACCTACGTTTACACTTGCGTCTTTGTCGTAAGCTACTACGTTGCTTTGTGCTCTGACCGTTGATGCGTTGATGCGATAACCAGATCACGCCCACGTGATCACGTACACTAGAAGAAGATAGATACCCAAATAAATTGGTGTTGGCCTTTTCCCTCAGGAGGACATCCCTCACTACCTCATAAGCAGTCTATCTTTTATATGTCTATGGGTGTGACTGGGTGTCGCAAGGGCTGCGTTCAGAAACACCACTCGAGTACCCCAGCGTATTATTCTATCCTTGTTGCTCGTCGTATGTTAAACAAGGATAAAATGATACTCTGGGGTACTCTGGGTGGTGTTTTTGAGCGCAGCCAGCGGTGTACTGGGGTGGTGTTTTTGAACGCAGCCAGCGGTGTACTGGGGTGGTGTTTTTGAACGCAGCCAGCGGTGGTTTCACGACGCTCATATTTTGCAACTACTTCTCCTTCCCTAGGCGAGCGGTAAATTTAGTCGCGTGACTATATTTGACGCTAAATCGTAGCGTCAATGAAATGGGACCTTAACTGATAATCACGGCAAGGGGATCACTCATCTGACTTCGACTATTTTCGTCGAACGCGATCGGATATGTTCGGCTTTCTGTGTCTATATTTACACGGCACCCTAATTGGGTTTAATAACATCCGTAGTTAAAGAGCTGGTCAATCACAGTCATTCCATTCTGAGGAATAGTTGTGATTGGTCAGTTGTATAATTACAGATGTTATTAAACCCGATTAAGGGTGACGTGACAACATGAATTTATTTGGGTATCTGTCTTCTAGTGTGATCACGTGGGCGTGATCACATGATCACCTTCAGATCACGTCCACTAGAGGAAGACACATACCCAAACAAATTCATGTTGTCTTTTTCCCTCAGGAGGATGCCCCCACCTAGGGTTCCACTGCCTCATAAGCAGTCTATCTTTTATATGTCTATGGTCTAGGATTCTAAGCTGCATCGGAACGGAAGTTCAACGAAAAATGGCGGAGCCAATCATAATCGGGAAACGATATCGACATAACTCTACTTATAGAAACTCGAAGGCTGATGGCAGAGAACAATCCGTAAACGCTTAAGGCTGATGGCAGACAACTATCCGTAAGCGCTTAAGACTGACGTAGTCGTAGACTTAAGGTAAGGCAGAGAAAAACGTAAGCCGTAAGGAACATGTGTTCCACGGCTTACGTTTTTCTCTGGAACACGTCTTCCACCTTAAGTCTACGACTACGTCAGTCTTAAGCGCTTACGGATAGTTGTCTGCCATCAGCCTAACGGAAATTTCCCATGTATCCGCCGCGCATTTGGGGAGGTTTAGATTAGGTTAGGTTCGGTAGTATTGTACACGTGGTCGCATAATAAACTGTCTCGTTTCGAAATCGATTTCGCAATTCTTGGCAACTCCTTGTTAACGAGCATAACAATGGTCTAGTAGGTATTAATTACTTTTTCTTTCTTTTAAATATTTCCTTATTAACATGGAAATTATTTATTTTTCAGTGCCAATATGGCGCTCGCCACGAGCTATGTCGCTAAACCGACGAAAATTTATTTTCATCCTTTAATATCACTTGGTTGGATTCGCATTGAGAATGTCATTGAGTCAGGATCAGATGTTCTCATGGAAGTACGAGCCGGTGTCCCCCAGTGGGGCATCGCTGCTAGATACCACTGTTGAAGATTGGCTTTCGAATGATCAGTCTGTAGAAATTCTTAATTATGCTGTGGAAGATGTTATGTATGACGACCGCCCAATCTGTGCCCAAGATGCATCAAAACTCATAAATACACTAGACGAATGGATTAAAGAAGGTAAGATATTTTGTATCAAGAGATCACGCTAGTGTCCCACGCCAAGTATAAGCTTAGAGATACCGTTTATTTGACGGAATTCGCATGTATCAGTGATAATATCGCGGTGTTAAATCCGCAACAGAAATTGGTGATGACGTACTGTGACATTGTATCGTTTGTTAAACAAAAAATTTGAGAGATCTTACAAATTTCAATATCTTCAAAAGTATAACACGGGCGTAATGTTTTGCTATTCCGGAATTTAACATGCAAGAACACAGTGTTAAACATTTTGTATGAATAGCTGTTTCTCCTTATCTAAGAAACTCTTATCTGAGAACCGGAAAAAAGTCAAAAGTATAAAGCAGAGGCAATAATTGTACATATGAAGATAAGTAGAAAATTAAATTAGAAATATTGACTTTTCTTATGTAACAAACTTGTATGTCATCATAGGAGCTAACAAAATACAAAAATCCATTACTCGTTTAAAAATATAACTTCTATAATCTTGGATCAATCTGATTCTTGCTTGGCATGATTTTATAAATAAGATTGATATATGATACAATTCAAAAATTCACTGATATAACTCGAGTATTTCTACTGAATGTCACATACTACGATAAATTAAATTTTGATGAATGCCTTAATGAATTTAAAGTTTATTTTTCTCGATTGAGGAAAATGCTATTTCAGACAGCGGTATTTTTGTGGCAATTTTAATTTCCAACGTTAAACGGTTCCGCAATTACATGGGATTTTTACTGTTACAAAACTTGCTCAGAATTCAATCTCCGATTAGAGAAGGAGAGAGAGTTCGTTATGAAAATTAACATATCGAGAACACGATACTCAGTATGTCAAAGATGTTCCCCATCCAGGTCTCTGGAAGATTCCGTTGAAACATGTTGCTTAATATCCTTAGGTATTAACAAGCCAGACTTATATTCGTGGCAAATTTTTTTTTTCTTTTTTGCTCCTGCTATCACGTACAGACACCGATACGGTTATTTATTGTGTCGGGACAAGTAGCCTACTGACGAATGTCAATCGGCTCACCGAAATTAATCGCAGAGAAATAAGTTGTCGAAAATACAGCAATTGTTCAGAAACGTTTGCGATGTTCGTAGCGTTTAACAATTTAAACGTTAAGAGAAATAATTTGTATGTACAATTTAATCGCTATTAATTAGTTTTATAGCTACGTTCCGAGATTGTGTATATTCTATCCGGAAAGAATTTTCTTTTAAAATTTATTCTGAAAATCATGTAGTCATAGGACAACGCGGATTTCGAAGAACTTTATGATGCACTTTGCTAGTTTATATTAAAGCGTACACGGAAAGAATTTTCGATTAACATTTATCCTGAAAATGATGTAATCATGGGACAACGTAGCATTTTGAAGAACTTTATAGGAGTTTTTTGAAATTTTACCATGCACTAGTAATTATACTTGGTATACATTTTACTAGTAAAAATTTTACTATAGACATTTCCCACACAGCACAGAAAGATTGCAGAAAGATTGCAGACATGTTACATTGCAATATTGCTGCAACGTTTCTGGAGGATTGCCGCAAACGTTGAAATGTCCGCCCTCAGAGAGATTGCAGTGCAACATTATAGCAATGTTGCAGCGCAATATTTTTGGAATAATTTGTTGTCGTTGTACATAAGCAGAGAATTTACTAATTACATATGCATCCGGGCCTTTTTCAATACACAGCAAGCTATTGCGAAGCAACCTAAGGAGATTATGTCGCTTCGCAATAGATGGAGATTGCGAGCAACACCGCACTGATCAAGCACTTAATAATTCGCGCATTATTGGCATCAACGAAAATAACATTATAAAATTCTCGTAATTAGAAAAATTTTTTAAATAGAAAACATAGTATTTTTATTATTTTTGAAACATTGCTGCAATATTGCTATCGAAAGTTTGCAATTTTATATCCCTACAATGTCTCGGCAAGATTGCAACGTTTCTGCAATGTAACTGCAACCATCTGTGCTGTATCCCATACAGCACAAACCTTGCAGTTACATTGCAGCTACATTAAAGCAATGTTGCAATATTGTAGCAATGTTATTGCAATGCAACTGCAAGTTTTGTGCTGTACGGGATGGGTTTACTAGTAATAAAATTCATGAAGTTCTTCAGGGTAAATTTTAAGAGAAAATCCTCTCCGTATACATAAGCTTCAATATAAAGTGTGGCGCGTTGCTTGCTCGCAGCAAAAAGAGGTTGCGTTTGGAGGCCTTTGCGTTTATGTAATTACATAGCGCAAAAAATTTTCATACATTATCGCATCTGGACGGTGAGAAATCGCAGCCGTCGCGTTAACGTATTAAACAATGCCGTGAAAAAGAAACTTGACGGGGAACCTCGGCGGGGTTTTCAATGCTCCGAGAGAGAAACGAGACGGGAGAGACTTAGTTTTACGCTCCGGAGCGATACATCTCGCGATATCCGCATGCATAGATACAATCGAGTGGCGGACACCGCGGTTAAAGGACACGAAACGTGCGTGAATGCGCATTGACTTAAGAATCGCCTACTTTACGCATTTTTCTATACTGCGCAGAAAAAAATGTGAAAACTGGTATTTTCGTGCGATTTCGTATCCCCCTATCGCTTTCATTCTCTCTCTCTCTCTCTCTCGTTCTCTCGCTCGCACCCACCGCTCTTGGCACACGTGTCTCTCTCTCTCCTCGCTCGTTCTTCGTCGCTCCAGCGCGCTTCTCTCCTTTTTTTCTGTAAAAGAGAGTGGGACAAACTGGTTAACCTCTGCGCAAATGGCTTCGGCTTGTTAGTGGACCGGAGGGAAGGGGGCGACGGCGGTGTCAACGGCGCGATTGAGAGGGAGTGGAGACGACCGGGGGGGAAAGTCCAAAGATAAGAGGGAGTGGTTTCTCGGCAGTATACAGGCCACCGAAGTCCAATTTGCGCGATCGCCATTCGCCGAGCCGTCGCGCTGCATCAGTATTTAATTACCCGCCGTCTACGAGGCTCTCGGCGGAGCATCTCGCCGCGTTATCAGTGTCTTCTCCGTCGTGGTGTTACACGGGCGTCTCTCCGACGCCTCCGCCAATTTTGGTCTCGCGGAAACACCCCCCTTTTTCCCCCCTTCGGGAACCTTCCCTGGTCTTATCCGCTGGAAAATTCCGCGCGTCTCCCGCGGAGAGAGCGGGAAGAGGAACCCGCAGTATCATCGCGCGGCATCGCCACGGGTAAACGCCGAAGAGGGCGACGAGAGAAGCGACCTGACTGAGCGGGGCGCATTGCTTGCTACCCATAAAATCGCACCGGATGTGATATTGGACGCTCGCCAGCGAGAACACGTGGCCGCGCGCGCGCGCGCCCGTCAACGACCACCTGCTCGTCGCTCGGTAGCTCGGGACCCCCTCAGGATCCTCGCGCGTCGTCGTCGTCGTCGAGCGTCCGTGACGACAGGGTACGACGCGAGTTGACGAACCTCGTCGAGCGTCGTCGTCCGTAGGAGGCGCGGGACTAGCAATCGCGAACCATCTGCGCGGAGGACTCGTTCGAGATCCGTGCGACGGTCGTCCGCTCTCTTCCGCGCATGGACGCGACCGGTGTCCTGAGAAGATAAACGGTGGCGCAGCGCACCGGCGGTGGAACCCGACGAGACTGGCATCGTTAAAGTTGATCCGCGGAAACGACCGGTCGTCTCGATGGTGGAGTGTGCTAATGTTATATAATAGCATGCAGTTCGCGTATCGGTACACGTGGAACCGAGAGATCATCGTCAACTCCCAGAAGCTCGTGAAAAGACGTTGAATCACCTACCGGAGCCGTCGCGCGATCGCACGTGGGAGGATCGCAACGTTCTTCCGCGCCTTTGTACGAGCCGCGGGCACGCTACGTCGGCGCCGCCGAAGGAACGACGACCGCGTTGGGACCGTCCCGAGACCACCAGACTCCCACCTGATCTCTCCCTCTCTCCTCCCGTCCCTTTAACGAGGAAAACACCGAACCACGCGCAATTACCATGGCTGCCTTATGTTACAGCGGTAGGTTTCCTTCCCCCCCCCCCCCTTTCGTTCTCGTCCCACCTTCCCCCGCCGTTCTGTCCGGACGGGTTACTCCAAGTCGAAGTATAATCGGAATTTATTATCTGAACGGCGGAGGGGACGCAAATGTTATCTAGTCACATTGCAAATGTAGACACAACGATCCCTCGGTTCTGTGTTGGTTTTGTGGTTGCTATTGCAGCTGCCGCGCGTGGCGTATGTTGCGCCTTTTAACGCACAGAATAATATTGAGCTCGGCAATTAAAAGGTGCAATTGCAGGGGCCTGTTACTTTACTCGCGTCAGATTTCGCTCTGCAACTCGGTCGATTGGAACAGCGTTTGCAATGTCTCGTCTTATTAATTTGCTGCCTTTGAATGGGTTTTCTTCATCGACGTATAGAATGGACTGAGCATTACGCGCAACGCGCTAGTACACGCTCTGAAGCGACGACAGAGAAACACAATAGGATATTAACCCTTTGAAGCATAGTGGTAACTCACGTTACCACCTCAACTTCTTTACATTTTGGCCATTTAATTTCTAGTTGACGCATTTAGCTCGGGTTTTTTTGCATCTTTAATATCTCAGCAATAAAAGAATATAAAACAGAGTTGAGTAATCTTTAGTATTTGTAAAAGTTTTATAAATAAATAAATATGAAAATACTTTTTTTTCGGAAAAATTCATTATTGACCAAGTTTTTGAAGATTATTTCTTGAAAACTTTGTACAAAGGAGTTTTCAGGGTCGCTCATTACGAGATTTTCATAATTCAAAATGGCGGATGCAAAGTACGTGAATTGTTGAAGTTTTCAAGTTTTTCGACATTTTCGTTTGATTGCGATATTTGGGGACTTGTCGCGTCGTTAGCTCTGGGTAGTGCCAAGAATGAGTAAATTCTAAGAAGTGATCAAATTTCAATTTTGCATCCGCCATTTCGCGCGCGCTAATTTTTATATTCTATAAGAATCTTTAACTAGAATTTTCATTCCATGTCCTAATAATATCTAACAATAAATAATGTTCCTTAGCATTGTTGAATTACGGTTGAGTGATGTTATTCTTTTAAATTTTGAATTCCGCCATCTTGAATCCGCCGTTTCGAATCGTGAAAATTTGATAACGAATTTGTAATCAGCGACCCCAAAAACCCTTGTATACAAAGTTTTACCAAAAAAAATGGTTCAATAGCAAAATGTATGCTTCAAACGGTTAAAAGAAATGGTCACGCTCGTTTTCTTAATAATAAGAAAAATTTTCTAATTCACGGCCAATGCATTATACGAGTAAGAATAAGATGTAGAAATGTTACAAGAATAACAGCTAGTTTATTCGGCAATATCGATATGTTGTTATTCCTGTAACAGTTTTACATCTTATTCTTGCTCGTATAATACATTGGCCGAGAGATAAAAAATTTTTACAATAGGACATCTCTTTCTCTCGCTCGCTCGCTCGCTAATGTAGGGTCGTCTTTTAACGGTCAAGAGACAGCCTTAGAGAGGGACAGGTACATTATACTTTTATTCGTCTGGGTCGACCTGTGGAGCTGTGCGCTTTTAGCGAGTAATTAAAATTCATTTGCATATAGATGGAATATCTGATCCTCCTCGCGCAAGACAAATTTTATGCTGGAGACGTCTGTTGAGAAAAATCAAGGAAAAACTAGGGAATTTGTTGAACGCTGTTCCTTGAAGGACCTCGCTTTCATTTTCTTTCTAAGGTCGATTTTTTTCGCGTTCACGTTCGAAATGTATTCCAAATCTACTCCTCTTATATCCAATCAGAAAAAAGAAGTCCGTATTGAAGGTGAAATTCTTTAAAACGCTTGAGTAGCTTTAAATTTTTTTTCTCGCCGATTGTACGTGTTGGATACAAAATTAAAGAAACGTCAGAATTAAAATAAAACGCAATGGGAACTAAACGCCAGATCGTGGGTGAATGAATGCATCTGAATAAATCGATTGTTAAGAGCTTGACGTCACAAGATTAAAGAGCCCACTAGTGAGAAACGAGTTCATTTTAGATCTACGCGACGTCCCGATGCTGTTCGTCACCGAAACGTATCTCGCGCACTTGTTCACGCTCGACAACGGACGAAAGTGCGGACTCGCAGCCCAACAGTTTACAGTGAAAATAAAAGATAATGCGCGAAATCGTACGCTCAATAATGTAAACAGCAGACACGCACGAATATGGAGGGTCTTCTCCGCAATATGTTTGGGCGTACGAGCACGCTCTAAATATCGCTTAGAAACTTACGACCCCGTCTTTCATTCTCATTCATCGTTTGCATTCTTAATGCAAACGATTATCAAGTCAATTAACCCGTTTGTTACGAGACATTTTTCTAAAAGTGTATCAAAGATTATGAAGTAGATATACCGTGTGAAAAAAAAACCGATTAGTCGCGCCTCCAGGATATCGCACTTGATATTAATCCATTTTCTTAATAGACATAATAATCACGATAACGAATTCAATGTGTGTACAAGAGACATAAAAATTACGATAATGAATTCAATGTGTGTACAAGAACTTTTATAAGGATATGCACAAGTGGCAATTGAAATAATGTATATCTCGAAACGCCGTCACGCGCGCGCGTGTATGTTACAGCAGCGTTTTTTAATTCGACGCTATTTTAACGGCACCCGCGTATCTCTGTTTTCCTGCAAGTTCTTTGTGCACTTCTAGCATTTCAACGTCATCCGAATACAGAAGTGGTCTTATCTAACCTTCTGCCCCCTGTATTTAAACGGAGATAACGTCCAATAGCAACTGATCAAAGTTTCATAAAATAGGTCACGGCTGTCGTAGAGAGCGCGAAAATTGTCCAATTACAACGTTGCGGACCTTCAGACAGCCGCGTCCCCAGGAAAGAGGGCTTTTCCAGAAAAAAAAACGGAGCATTGTGAAACGCTCGTGGGAGTTCTAAGGTTGCCGCACGCGCAGACCTTAATAGTGGTGTGAAAAAGAGATTTTTTTTAAAAGCGCCGCTTTGCATACGGGATAAAGAAGTCGCTACGGCAGCCGAGCGATTGATCTCATTTGAAATGAGATTGCTAATGAGGAACTTGTTTTCCTAGTTAACGTCCATGAAATTGTATTTAATGCGCCACACCTATTTATTGTTCACGCTTGTTGCGACGTCAAGCACTGTCTGTTAGTTAATACCTCGAGACTTCTCAAAATGCTAATCAACTTCGTACATACAAATACATCAACTATATTGCTCGTCAGGATATGATTATATAAAATTTATCTCTTTCCTCGAGGAGTACATGGAAAGTAGGCTCAGTACAGCCGAAACGTCTATTTGAACCTGAAAAATAAAGTAATTTTATCAATCGGTTTTGTTTAAAAAAGAACATCTGTTAATGCTCGTTAATTTGGCCTTTCAGTAATTATGAATTGTTAATACAATACACGAGCGAAAGAGATACTCTCTCTCTCTCTCTCTTTTTCTAATCTACATGGAAAGTATTTTCTCTTAAAATTTGCCCTGAAACCGTGAGACAAGACGGCACGGAAGAATTCTATGAAAGTTTTTTTTTGTATTGCTTACGAGAACATATAGTATACCTTGTATACCGTTGGTTTTCGTGCCTATCTACAATAAAGATTTAAACTCCAAGTCTTAAGAAATTGACTAATCGCAGTCAGGTATTCTACTCATACCTGACCGTGATTGGTCAATTTCTTAAGGTTTAGGACTTAAATCATCTATTGTAGACTGGGACTTAGCCTTGAGTCATCTAATCTAACGCCAACTGCACAGAATCAAGGCCCGAACACACGAAAAACCTTCAGCAGTAAAACTTAAGAATTTCAACCAATCGAATTTTTCAGCATTGCTTAAGTTACAAAATAGCTGCTTACGTTCTCGACAGTCATTGGTCATTTCCCTTAAGTCTTACTGCTTAAGTTTTTTCGTGTGTTCGGACCTTCGAGGATGAAAAGTTTGAGCTCAGATGACTTAAAGCCAACGGCACACGATATTATTTTTTTCTACTAGACAGCTTACGAGAGCCAATCAGGATTTAGCCTCAAGTCACCTGATCTAAAACTCTGTGTCCTGATTGGCTCTCTTGGTAAGCAATCCAGTAAGAAAAAAATGGTATTGTATGCCGTTGGCTTTACTAGTAAAACGTATGGTGAAATTTCAAAAACTCTCTTGAAGAGAATCCTCGAAATGTCATATTATCCCAAGATCGTATGATTTTCAGAATAAATTTGAAGAGAAAATTCTCCGTGTACGATCGCGTCGCTTCGAAAGAATTAGGAGGAAGACTCGATTCGATGCCGCTGATAAAATATGAAAGATGGATAACGTAATTTCCAGAACATAATACGCGGTAAACATTGTTATGGGAAATACGGGGATCGATCATTCCCTTAGACGTCGTTGCATATTTGCCGCGTTTCCAGAAGCGGCACGTAGTCGAGCTATTGCGTCTCGCGTTATCCAATAACAATGCACACACCAGGAAATATAATATCGCCAGTGTGATTCATTTACAAACGAATGAATGCATCACGAGCGTGACTGGAGTGCGAACTGATATGCGACGTCAATTAGAAATGGAACGGGCGCGTTTCGATCTACGGCGCCGTCGCGATTCACGGCATGTCACAACCCTGTCCAAGGGATTGCGCAAAGTCGCTCGCACGCGGAGCGTTCCTCAGGCAGGAGCTTAGACTTTTTCAGCCTGTGATGAGTTCTTTAAAAATTTATTTAATTTGTTTATTACCGTACCGCTGTAGCTCGGACCCGACACGTACGATTTGTAATTTGTTACGGATTATTAATCGATCCTGGTTGAAGTAATATTTTTCGCGATAAATTCTTTACAGTTTGCTTCTACAGGATACTTAATTAAAAGTACTATTAAATTGATTATTAATTTAATTAAGTTTACACGGAAAGTATTTTCTCTTAAAATTTACCCTGAAAATCGTGTAATAAACTAATAAAATTTATACCGTAAGTATAATTACGGTAAACCTTCGGAAAACCTACCTATATGAAATAATGCGTAAGAATACCCAATTTCTGTGCGTTTTTGTCCTCTGAACATGAATATGAAACTTAAAAATTTCGCTCGGGACAAGAAACATTGAAAATCCCAAAAAGAACATGTATGCACAGGCACGCACTGTATATACAGGATCTTGCTAAAAGCACGCGCGCGCGGAGTGGTGCAGGGGGCCTTTGACCCCCCTTCCCACACCCACCCCATGTGTGTGTGTGTGTGTGTGCGTATGGGTGTGATTCCTACGCATTTCACTCGTTTAAGGATGTATCGGACCTATCTTCAAAATAGTACAAAGTCGCTAAAAATTTGTGAAATTGTTCTTTTAGTCTTCCTAATTTATTGCAGAAAAGTCAAAATGCATCTACTAAACGGTTGTTGAGATATAACTATTTTAATTTACACTGATTTTACACGTACTCTTATGGGAAAAGCCGATTTTCACGGATAAAAC
>NW_011966810.1:0-10522 GCF_000949405.1 Vollenhovia emeryi | reverse complement strand
CAGCGATTTTTAAAATTTCGTATCTCGATAACTATTCGTCCAAGCGCAAAATAGTACAATACTTTTCTGTTTGTCTTAGTCCCCTCTACCTTCCCATGACCGGAAGTCAATATGTTGCGTAGCACCCTGTATATTAGTTTTGTAGCAAAATACATAAACAATTTCTGCTGCAATACATAAAAATATCCCTCTAGAACACACTTTGCCTATATTTTACGTGTTAAAATTCATAACTTTGACATTGAATATCTCGACTTTGGTACCGGTAGGGTTCTTAGAATTGAGCAGGTGTATTGATAACACTATTAATAGTATATAGTCCAAATTTGAATCAAATATATAGAAAATCGATTAGCTCGTGAACATCCTTAAAGGAAATAAGCTAACCTGTAACAAAATCTGTGCAATAAATAACTTAAAAAAATATATATATTTCTTCGTAGTTTGTCTGAAACTACGAATCTAACTACGAAATAAATCGATCGGAAATTATTAAACTGTGTCCAAACTCTTACTTGGGGAAAGTAAGCCTCTATACGGAGAGAATTTTCTCTGAAAATGTGTCCTGAAAATTATGTAATCGTGGGATAACACGAAATTTTGAAGAATCTTATGAGAGTTTTGAGAAATACATTTATTATTATACATTTTACTAACAAAATGTATATTAAGTATAATTACTAGTAAAATGTATGGTAAAATTTCAAAAGCTCCAATAAAGTTTCTTAAAATACCGTGTCCTACGATCGCATGATTTTCAGGATGAATTTTAAGATTCCCTTCATGTAGCGGTTAGTCCGATAGAAAGCAAAGGCGCGTAAACAATTACCATATTAATCAAGATTTCTTGTACGTTTGCTTGTAGAACCCTTCTCAGAATGGCTGGAGGAAAAGATAGACCTGCCCATATTTGAAAATATAGAAACCCCTTACGAAAGCATCCAAAGCAAACCGTCGCCAATCGCCTATCCATTTATCGCGAAGGTGTCGCAGCAGCAACAGCAGCAGCAGCAGCAGCAACAACAGCAGCAGCAGCAGCAACAGCATACCACGGATGCCTTCATAGATTTCGATTCGATTTATTGCAACGTCAAGGCCTACCACCAGACTATTCTACCGAACAGTTCGACACTCACACCCCCGCAATCACCCTTGCATAAAACAATCAATGTGGACACCCAGCTGCTGGTCACCCTGCAGCCCGTGCAGCCGCTTACCGGTGATCAACCGATATACATCGGTCCATCGGAGGAGCCGCTGTACGCGAGCAACACGCTGCATCAGTGGAACGCCGAAGACATATCACTGAGTCCGCTCGGCGAAGACGAATTGGCCGTGGCAGACGAGTATGTTCGTTCGCACACCAAGGATATTCCATCTCCCTCGAGTCCATGCAGTTCTGGCGGCAGTTGCATCTCTGCCGACGACTCCACCGATGATCCCGATTGGAGTCTCGAAACTGAGAAAAAAAGCTTGAAGCAAACGGTTCACGACTCTTCCAAGCATCGCTACAAGCCGTACTCTCGATCGTCCTTCGAGGACAAGAAGGTACGGAAAAAGGAGCAGAACAAGAACGCGGCCACGCGTTACAGGCAGAAGAAGAAGCAGGAGATTCAGGAGATACAAGGCGAAGAGCGCGAACTGATGGAGCACAACGAGAAGCTAAAAGAGAAAGTGAAGGATTTGCAGCAGCAGATTGGATATCTGAAGGGATTTATGAGGGAGGTGTTCAAAGCTAAGGGTTTTCTTAAATAATCCATTCGTCCAGGAACCTTCGCCGCTATTAACATTATTGTTAATTTTAGCTATCCTGATTTATGATCTATTAGATTTTATTTTTTAGACGTTCACCTTTCTTTTCTGTCACTAACCATTTTACAATTGTATCGTACTAATATTTACAGCAATTCACACGTTATCTATCTGTTTGTAATTTTTTTTTTCTTAACAAGTATTTGTCAGTATGTATTTTACATATATAGGTATACGTATACATAACAACTTGTACGCAGCATTTTAAAGAATTTATGAATTAAAGTCTACAGATTTTAAGAATGAAATGTACATCCTAATCACCTAGAGAACGGGGGTCTGTCAACATCGGTAAGCACGGTACGTTAGATGACGCGCGCAAATTGTCGAGTGTGCACGTGAAGCTCTTACGAGCGGAGTCTTGCTCGCTCGTGCGCATTCCACCAGTCACTTATCGCACCCTCTCTCGAATGCGAATCTTTTCATTCCGATTAATTTTTACCCTTTATCACTTTAGTTATACTTTCATACGACGAATTATGTAGCAAATAATAAATGGCTTCAAACAACGTGCATTAATGTTGTTTTCTCACTAGAGATCTGTGCTTGCACAGACCGATGACCCTTCCCATCCGTCCGATTAAAACTCGGGGGGGGGGGGGGGAATTCTGTTCTATTAATACTCTAAACCAGAAATAGCCAAATGGCGACCGATAATTTAAATTTATACCGTATTGTGCGATGTGCTTTGCGTTTGTTTGCATGAATTTTAAATGTATGTTTTCCAAATTGAGACTTGGTAAAAATCGCAAATTATGTTCTTAAAACTCACATTATTGGATGTATATTTCTTAATTTTTTAAAGCCAATATTAATCAACTCGTATTCTTAAAGTCGTCAGCTATAATTAATAAATTAATAACATCGGTGATTTTTAGTTGACTGTATCTGGTAATTAAAATTCTTATTGCGAAAAATATTACCCCAGCCAGGATACCAATATTAATCCTTCAAAGCACACACGATGGATCAGAGTTGATGTACTTTTTGTAAAAACATTTTTCTCTTCCATCTCTGAAATTTTATACTCGCCGATACTTTCAGAATCGCTGATTCCGAGTCTAATAAAAATTTTGCATTTTCAATGCTCCATGCCGCCATTTAAATTTTGAAAATTTACATAATCTGACCGCAATTAATGGCCTTAAAACTCCTCGTGTACCAAGTTTCAAGGAATTTGTAAAAAAAAATGTGTGCTTCAAACAGTCAATATAACGCCTCTGACCCTCAGTTAAAGTTCTTTATCTCATTCTGACTCGGTTCAGCTAATTAATTTCAACATTACTGTTCTTAACTATTGACATATTTATCTAGAGTGAAAAACATCTAAATCCTTTCGGCATGTATGCACATCGATTCTTTGTTCTCTGCAATAAAGGAAAATGCCCATGACGCAAAAAATTATGCGGTACAATAAACAAGAGCTGTATTTGTTGCCAGACTTGGCTCGCGGATAAATAACTTGGCAAAATGAAATTTAAGACGTCTCCTTAAAAAAAAAGAATATTTACGATATTTTATTATCGAAAGCTCGAGCTGAGAATCAGATAACTTCTATAGATGAATTTAACGTCGAGAAATGAGCATCGAGTTTCTCGGATGCAGTGATTATACATTTACATTGTGACACTATCTGATAAAGCAGGCTCAATTATATGTATACGGTGTACAGTTCTAGGTGGGGAGAGTGTCATCGGCTGATATCCCCCTCGCTCGAAGACCGCAATTGGTTTTCTTCGCTCAACTGACGCGTTTTACTTTCTTGCCGTCTGTTATTTACAAATTTCTCTTTTCAACCGCGCTTTCTGTACCTCCTCTCCCTCTCGCTTAATTTTAACATTAAAAAGAATGGCAAAAGAGAATCAACGACCGTAATACCTAAAGAACCCCGCACTAATATAGGAAATTGGATCTCGGTTAAATTGGCTAGTTTTCACATATGTTGTAGCTTATGACCTACTGAACAAAAAATATAATGGGCTCAAACTTAAATAATGGCTAGTTACTGAGCTACAGCCAGTCAAACATGGAAAATTTGGGCTCCGCGGGTCCTGTTTGGAAATACTTTGAAGCATATTAGGAAAAAATGTTTCAGACAAAAGTTGTTTGGTTCGAAATAAGACTATATTTCATTATATAGTGTCTTTGAAAAACTCTTGACATAAAAATGTGCAATGAAAAATGGGGGTGTCTATTTAAGAAATTGAAATTTACCTTCATGTGATTATCCAAGGTTAAATTAATGGCATCGTCTTATGTCTCCCTAATATGCTTCAAAGTATTTCCAAACAAGACCCGCGGAGCCCAAATTTTCTATGTTTGACTGGCTGTAGCCCAGTAACTAGTCATTATTTAAGTTTGAGCCCATTACATTTTTTGTTCAGCAGGTCATAAGCTACAACATATGTGAAAACTAGCCAATTTAACCGAGATCCAATTTCCTATATGATCAGCGCGGAGTTCTTTATACATTTCCACTTTTTTCTGCTAAATTTGCACCTGATGCATCCCCGATGCAACGAGGATGTTTTTGACTTCTCTCGGCGAAGCACCCGAGAGAAGATTTCCTCGTGGACCGTGCTCTCGCCGGCCCTGTACAAATATCGTCCCAGTGGGGGAAAGTAGAAACGACAAGAGTTGGGTAGATTCCTTCCCTCCTCGGACCCGCTGGCCCAACAGGCCCGTTAAATTAACGGGACAGCATTTAAAGCGCGTTCGTGACATTACCACCGATGCAAAAATACAGCTCGCAAAAAGAAAGCGACTAAGGCCGGCAGGAGCGGCGGGAAGGGGGAACATTTTCAGATTATAGCCGCCAAACAAACAGAGCTGGGCGCCCCTTTTTTTATTAGTTGAAATCTCCCGCACGCTAGACGCGAGTCGCAGAAATAATTTATGCCGCATTTCTCGGTTCTGACGTCATCGATATCGATTGGCCGACCTTGGGCAATTTCTTTCTCTATTTTGTACGAGATGCTGTACACACGTATACAACTCATTAATATTTAACGAATTGTTTTTTTTCTCTTGTCGCACGCGCGCGAAAGGTCCGAGGCGAATTTTCGGAGCTCGCGGCTTGCGAGTCGCAAATCGCCGTCGCCGATATCGAGAAATCCGAGAACGGAGAAACGGCCGGACGCGGAAAAAGTATAATTGTCCAGAGAACACTAACGTTAAACAAACGCAGAGCGTACAGTGGTTACTCCTAGTTCATTGTAATCTTTATTTTTCTTTTTTTAACACACGAGTGCGCGCACACACTCAAATGCATAATTGATGCGCACGCGCACGCGTGTACATTCTCCTCCTTTTTATATTTACATACGATATTAATAATACAACAAATGAGATATTTCAACAGTTCTGACGTAAAATAACGAAAGGTTGGCTACACCGAAACTTATCAGATAACGCAATCGTTTCGCCAAACTCCCCGTGTTACTTGCGAGAAATGCACTTTTGTCCAAAGCGCAATATCTCTTAAGCGTCCACATTTTACTATATATACAAAATACCACATATATTTATTACGTAATCACATATATGTATACATATATATTTTTGTCTGTCGCTTCCTTGATATATTCGTATAGTTTATTATTTGCGATGAAAATCTGCTTTTACTTTTTTCCTGGAGATGTAACACGTAACTATTGTCCAAAGTTGATTATTTATATCCGTGATCTTCAATAGTCTAAATTTCATTTATAATAGGTGATTATTATGAATGTAATTAACACGTTTTCGGTGCGAATTCACCTAATCGCGGATTCCGAGCCTCCTGGAAGGTAACTCTCTGCAGAGTCTCGCAATCACATGGCACATATTGATTTATAGATTCTTAATGTCAAACGTTAACCGCACGGCTCATACTCGGATCGATAACGATAACGTGTTAAATACATATTAACAACAACGTTCTCTCGATTTTCAATGATAAAATGCACGTGATCGTGTGAGATAGATCTTTTTATATTATAATAGCTATTTTTACTCGCTACGCTTTTATACTCCTTTCTAAATTAATGTACATGTAATATACATGCGATTAAATCACCAAAGTAAACGTGAAAGCACCCACAAATTAAGATAACAGGAGAATAGAATATTGTGCAATCCTAATACTTCACATGATCAAGATTCGTTTCACTATAAAAATGTAGATCTGAGCCTTGCACGGTAGTTCGATGCAGGCACACATATAGATATACACACACTGTATATACGTTAAAATATGTATTATAATTTGAATATATAATTTAGCTGTAATACAATCTGAGGATCGGAGGAAAATGAAATGATTATCGGCGTCTCGTATCGTCACTTTACAAGGGCAAGAAAAAATAATCTACCGTCCTGATTGATAGAAATCAACAAAAGCGCAATAATAATGTTACAGCACAAATGTTTTCACGACATGCATGCTTTATGCGGCAGTACAATAAATCTGATAGTCCCGACATGTGTATATAAATAAATTCCTGGAATGTTCCTGTATAAGAATTGGTTATGAGTATTTGTAAATTATTAGACTTGTCTGAATCACATAGTTAATTACGAGTCATCGTAACGATTATCCTTTTTATAAAATTAATCGTCATATAAAACTTAGTCGAGTGACTGTATAAAATTAAAACATATATCAGAACAAATATATTATAACTATACAAACTGCAACATCTCTTACTCTGTCCAAACAACGTCTAAGTAAAAACATAAATATTAATCACAATATGCTCCGTCTCTCTCCTCTTGACTGAGATATGCATTCCGCCCTTTTACATTACACGTCCTCGGGTGAGGCGCAAAAAATAATATAAAACGTAAACTTAACAAAATGCAATGTATATCTATATAAGTTGCCAATTATATCATCTCCCATGTGTGGAAGCCTAGGGAAAAGTGCTTATACTTTAGCTCAAAGAAGTAATTAAGCGAGAATCTATTGAAAGGTTTTTCGGAAGGTCCTATGTTGTCGTGTCGCCTTCCTCTTGTTCGAGTCTGGAAGAGCCGCAGACGCGGCATTTACAGCATACGATGCAAGGTGCCGCTAATAACAGCAAGGGCGATGCGACAAGCAGAAGTAGGCCAAAACCGGCGAAGATTCCGATAACTTGCGTTCGATGCCATATCACGGACGCACGTGAGTGGCCCAATTTATTCTTACATGGTCCCTTGTCGTAATGTCGCAACAGAAAGTCATCCTAAGCACCAACAATTTCAAAATTAATTCACATCGCTCGCGGCGGCATTCTCATATTTTTACCGCCTCGGATACTCACGTCTAACGACGCTAAGCAGTACCAGCAAAACACGTGTTTACATCTCTTGCACATCATTTGAGCACAACCTTCGTCCTTCTCTATCGGCACGGAACACATGGGACAGCATTTTATGTGATCGCTACCGAATGGTATTCCTAATGGAAGATCTGAGCAGGGCCCGTTGTGCCAAGGCTCGCGACATATTGAACAGAAATCCGTGGAGCAGTTGGGACAGTGAACAGGACCTAGAGGGGTGCCGCTCCCACTGTTGCCGTTTATCGAACATATCGTTTCACAACCCGCCCGTGGACACCACGCGCGTCCCTTGTCCATCGATACATCTGTACACACAAATTACATGCAGATTGGCATCCGAGTGTTCGGCGCCGTCGAAACTGTCGACTGCGCGCAACTGAACCGGCGGGGAATCCCGGTATCGCTTACCTCTATTTAAACGAAACTTGCAATGCTTCTCCACGAGTTCCGTGCTGACGAGGCTGGATATCTCTTTCAAGGAAAGCACGGCGCCGTGATCGCACTGAGCATCGGGACAACTAATCTCGTACGCGCCCTCCTCGATCTCAAATTCTACGTAGGCACGCATACACTGAAAATCATTACAAGACATAATCATAAGTATCTCTCTCTCTCTGTCTAATGCAGCGTCCACAGTAAGACTTTTAAAATGTAAGATTCAAGAAAACGACCTATCAAACGCGAGAAGAACAATCGACCGTCGTCTTCTTAAACCTTTCACCTTAAAGACCTCATTGTAGACGCCGCGTCACGTACACCTTCCCCGGTGACAAGACTTAGTCCAAGAGCTTACATCTCTACAGTAGGAACAACCGCAGCCCTCGATCTTAAACGTTTTGGAGAGGGAGGTGTCGACGAGACACAGCTTACAAAATATCCGCCCGATCGTCTGCTGCGAGGCCGCGGGTACGAAGTTGCCGGCGGCCAGGCTGTAACGCGAGCTGGATGCTAGGGACAGCAGGCTGGAGCAGCGGGAGCAGACCCTGCTGCGATTGATGGGCCTGCCCTCGAGGGCCGAGGTGCTCAGCCCCACGGCGGTCTCACACTTCCTCAGCGCACCCGGGCCGAGGTTCATCCAGCTGCCGCCGCCGCCGCCGCGCACCTCCAGGCTCGCGCTGCTCTCGGGGCGCAGGAGCGGCGCGTCCGCCTCCCTGCCCGGCTCGTTCCTCTCCGTCAGGGAGAGGTTCACCGCACTGGCCTCCTTGCGTATCAGGGGCAGCCTGATGCCGCTCAGCCGGGCCTTCTCAATCTTCTTCTGGCCGCCGGCGGTGATCTTGCCGGGGGGATTGACGGACGTGACCGAGCTGGTTGCGGCGCCCATGTCCACGAGGGGCGCCCGTCGCAGGACGAGCGAGTGTAGGCTGGGCATCCCCTGGACGTCGCCGTCAGTTACGGGCGACGGGGAGGACTGCGCTCGCCGATCCTCCGCTGGCGGGGTGTTCCCTCCCGCGCCCGTCGTCGTCGTTCGCTCGCCGCTGACAGTAAGGGAACGCATGAACCCGAATAATCATATGTACATCGCAAACTCGCACGGTTCACCCCGGTGTGGCTGCGCGATGGACGTCGGCGGACTCTCGCGCCGCTCGTCATAATCCCCGGTCGTTCGTACGAGCCGTCACCTCCTGCACGTGCCCTAAGCCTCCGAAACGGCGCCGCGGCACCACCTCGTCATCGTCCCCACCCCCCCCAGAGTGTCGTAACGACCGTCGCGAGCACCTGTATACCGTTTCACGTTACGTTTAGTAGCTCGAGCTTTTCCGCTGAGCCCGCGGGACGGGCATGTCCGACCGCTGGACACCGCGACACGTACGGAACACCCACAACAGCTGATCGTCCTCGGCGCTTCAAGCCAGAAAGAGAAGGAGAACGCGCGCGCGCGCGCGCGCAAGTGACCGTCGGCGCGGAGCGCGAGCGAGCCGGAGTAACCGCGACGCGCGGACACCTCAGCGATGACGGATGTCGCCGCGGCGGTGGTGGTGGTCGTCGTCGACGTCGTCGTCGTAACCCGCGATGCTGCGCTTCCCTACACCGCCTACGGTCGCTGATGATTGCCGCACGGCCGAGTCTGACTCGTCGTCGTCGTCGTCATCGTCGTCGTCGTCGTCGCCGTCGCCGCCGTCGTCATCGTCGTCGCTTTCACTATGTGTTTCTCCGCGAGAGACGCGTCCCACTCCGTCGCGTCGCGGTCCTCATCAATGTTCTCACCTTCGCTGCAGCGTATACGCTACTGTGCGCGGCACACGCACGGACACACGGAAGCGATGCGCGCGCGCTCGGCGCAGCGCGCCGCGCGTTCATAAATCATCCGAGTTGCGACGACACTTCCGCCCCCGCTTCCTCAACCGTTAAGCCTATCACACAATGGCTACGTTCGGCAGAAAAAGCTGCTTTGCAACTGTTGTAAAATTCATGAATCTGATTGACGTATGCTCTTAAATTCACACAAGATTGAGAGAACACACCAATCAGATTCACGAATTTTGCAACAGTTGCAAAGCAGCTTTTCCTGCCGAACACAGCCAATGCCAGGCAACAGGCAACAGGAACAGCTGGGAACAGAATTTCTGACGTGTTGGATTGGTTGGACGAAAATTTTCGACGAATCTAACGCGTCAAAAATTCTATTCCCTATTCCTATTGCCTGTTGCCTGGTATTGTGTGATAGGCTTTAGGCTGAAATCACATGCCCACTCGCTCTTTTGTTTCACGTTCGCGCCAATCCGTACTGCGCATCCGACATGTTTTAGTTATGACCAATCACAGGATTTTTGTACGTGTGTTAGTGCAAAGTCGGTGTGACATTGAAAAATTTGCAGTGTTGACGAATAACGCGTTAATACTTTTATACGTTGGAGCATGTAATTACATTAATTACTTTTATTAGAACATTTTTTTCATAGGCCATTTCCATTTACAATAAATAATGTACGCTAGTTCGTATGCGCCTTTCCTGGATACGATCCTGAAAAGGACCCAGGCACTTTTAGCCGTTGATACACTGTTGGGGCGATTAAAAACATGGCGGAAAATTGAGAACGTCCCATAGAACTTATAAACATGGAAGGGGAATAGCATATACTTTCCGTGAGTTGAAACTGTATCCAACATCTGTATGACTTTGGTCCGTTATGCGCATGCGTTAAATCGTTGCGCATGCGTTATTGTAATCTCGTTTTAGCCGCGCATGCGTTATTGTAATTTCGTTTTAGCTGCGCATGCGTTATTGTAATCTCGTTTTGGCCGCGCATGCGTATTTCAAGGAAAAGTCATAGAACGAGACAGAATTCTAGTTTCTTCTGTCTCACTTCTTGGCTACACTTGTGCCGATCCGTTTCCCCTTCCATGTTTATAAGTTCTATGGAACGCCCAGATCAAAGGTGCCGACAGAGAGTGGGCATACTGGTTACACA
>NW_011966809.1:28358-34827 GCF_000949405.1 Vollenhovia emeryi | reverse complement strand
AAACACGCACACGCACATGCACACGTACACGCACACGTGCGCACGCACACACACACACACACACGCACACACGCACACATATATGTATACACAAAATATATATAATACCAAAATAAATCATAAACAAAACAAGATTCAACTTCAAAATAAAAAGAACAATAATAGAGCTAAAAAACCACACAGGATGATCGTGCTGATTATGTATATTCGAAGTTAAATAAATAAGATTATAACGATCATTCACATTTCGATTCATAATGGGATCACATTTTCAATATACACCATAAATAAGCTTAAAACTGAAAATTGGAAATTCTTAAATAAGTCTGGATTATGAGTCGAAATGTTTGTCACGATCTTTATTATTAATCTTAGAATATATATATGCTTATAAGTATCCTTTGTGGATCACTTATAGCTCTATTATTTTTCTTCTTATATAATATTATTTATTTAAAATTTTTTATATGTTATCTGAATTAATAAATGAAATAAACAATACCGTATCATCTAATAACAGTAGCTCTTCATCAGAGCTATCTGACCACAAATCGGAATCTGATGAGCTACTGTTCATCAAGTCTATTGCATGAATCATTATGATTTCTGAAAGGAGAATTTTTCTTTAATAAAATGTGTTTAAAGATATAATTTAAATAATTAAGGTCGTCATAATATTTTCTCCAAATTTAAATAATTAACACCTAACCTCTAAACAAAGGGGAGGAGTCAAACGTCCGAGCAGTCGTTCGCGCAGTTGTCCGTTCGGTAAATTACGTCACGTGATTAGCAGATGAGAGACGCAGTGGATGCGCTAAGAACTGCATAAACGAATGCACCCATTGATTGATATCTATGGCCTAGTTTACATCGTGCACTTGATATGCGTATAAATAGTGTATTTGAACTGATCAGCCAATGACGAAACGAATTTACTAGTTTTTTACTATTTGTTACTATTTGATACGCGTATCAAGTGCACGATGTAAACTAGGTCTATATTACATCGGGATCATACGATCGGGATCGTACGATCGAGATCAAACGAAGATGGACCCCGACACGAAGATGAGCGATACGTAACTACAACAATGGCAAATTCTAAGTAAAGAATCTACATTGTTTAATTAATTACTGGTGTGAAATAATTATTTATACGATTCCAGAAACGTAGACCAGTCATTATTGTATGTCGTACAGGACGTGGAAATGCTGAACCGCTGCCGCCGACGACGACACCGCCGCCGCCGCCGCCGCCGCCGCCACCGCCACCGCCACCACCACCACGACCACCACCATCGTCGCGGGAGGTTTCTTCGCCATATAGAAACGTGAGTATAATTTATTATTTATTATTCTATATAATACAGGCCCGATCTCTGGAATTTTACTTCCGTATTTATTTTATTTATTTCATATTTTTCAGTAAAAAGTGGAAGGGGCAGAGGAGGGCGAGGACGAGGACGAGGACGAGGATGAGGACGGGGACGCGGACAAGGACGCGGACAATTTGCCTATTGGACGGGGAACGTGAACTTTTATTGCCAGTGAACCAGTTTTCAGTTTGCTGAATACGGGTGGATACGCGACACTTTCTTCCAATATTCCGTTAATTCTTTCTCAGCAACGTACGCTAGTTTTACTTTCACACAAATTAACGTTTCGTAAGAAAATCTTCAAGAAGCAAGCTTCCTTGATACTGCCCAGACACACCTTTCCGAATCTCCGCGATTTTTATATCATTTTACGTAGCTTCTCCAGGTTGCCGGTTATCCCCCTCGTGGAGCGCCACCTTGTCGTGGTGGGGGGGGGCTTAGGCGGGCGCTCGACCGGGAGCCGTCTGTGTGCCGTTTTAGGCTCCGGCGGTTCCTTAGGTCGGGCGTCCGCTGACCAAGAGCGCTCCGCTAGACCCTCCGCAACTCATTGCACGCCGGTGCTCCGGCAGAGTTGCGGGGGGTGGCTCTCCCGTCGCTGGGCTGGACGTGGTCCTGTCTCGGCGGCGGGGGAGGGTCCGACCCTGGCGGCATAACCGCACGTGGTGCGGGTCGCTGGGTGGGCGGGCAGTGAGAGGGGCCGGGTTCACAGTCAAGTGGGCCCGGCAACGGACAACGCGGGCCGGTACCCCCTGTGTCCTGGGGCGACGTCCTTTTCAGGACGTGCGTCCTGGCATGGGGGGCCGGTCCCGCCCGTCCATACGAGGTGACGGGCTGCCGGGGCCGCTCGGACGTTTCCGAGGCGGGGCTCGGTGGCCTGGGGCCCTTCGGAGCCGCTGGGACGTATTCCCAGGTCGGGGTCCGGGGGGTCGGAGGCGGGAGGCTGTCGCTGGGGCCGGGGGTGTCTTTCTCCCCTGGCTTGCGGCGGCAGTCTCTCGGATGAAGGGGCCTTCGAGGGAGTCACGACCCTCGTTGTCCCCAGCCGGGGAGACCTTCGCGATGGCCCCTGCGTTCTAGCGGGGGTCTGCCCTGGCGGAAGAAGCGATTAGGCCGGTCGCCGCGGCGGGCAAGGTGGAGGGGGAACAGGCCTCCCCCGACACCCCATCCGTCCGCGGGGCTCCCCGCGTGGCGGCACCGCTGCAGTACCCAAGGAGTCGGAGACTTGGGACCCCTGAAAACCCCCACGTACCTGCGTGGGGACGTGTAGGGGGCTGGAGGCCAGTGCCGGGGTGCGGCATTCCCCCCGGCCCGTGCCATATCCCAACTCCCCGGGAGGACTCGGGGCCTCCCAGTTTTTGGGAGGGGGGCACGCCCTGGTTGGGGAAGCTGCAGCGGACAGTGGGATGAAACCGAAATGGCGAGCAACAACAAACCCAAGGAGACCAAAGACCCCAAGCCTTCGACCTCGGCGGAGGGGAAGAAGGGTAAGGGTGAGACCGGGAGCGGGACGGCGGCTGTGGTAGGAAGGAAGGAGGCCGACCGGATCCTCTCGGCTGAGGAGGCGGAGGAAGGATGGGCGGAATGGGTGCCGGCGTTTGAGGAACGCGTCATCCGACATGCAGGGGGATCGTGCGCTCGAATGTACGAAGAGTGGCGGGGCCTCTCCCCTTTGGAGGCAGGAGGGAGGATCCTCGCGCAGGCGGAAGAATGGAAGGCGACACCCTTGACGAGGACGATGACCCCTGGTGGAGTGTGATGCCTCAAGACGCGAAGGAAGACCTCGACACCTTTGTCAAGGAGGTGTGTGTGGGGGCCTACCACCTGGCTCATGAGTGGGAGGGTGCGATAAAGAGGGCGGAGGGGCTTCAGGAGGAAAACTCCTACTTGAAGGCCCTCATAGCTGAGTCGATGGCGACTTTTGAGGAGGACCGGAAAGCCTCCGGGGATGAGCGGAGGGCCCTGGAGGTGCAGGTCGATCAGCTGGCGGCCCAACTGGAGGAGTTGAAGAGGGATTCCTCCCTCTTGGCGAAGGCGAAGCCCGTCGGGAGGGAGGTGTCTACTCAGACGGCGGAGGAGAGTGCCCCGAACACCGGGGATACTTCTCGGGAGTCGCAAGAGGAGGAGGCAGGGATGCCGGGCTGGGTGAAGGGCCTCAGGAGTGAGGTCTCCCGGAGTATGGGCGCCCTTGCCACGCGGATGGAGGCATTGGAGAGGCGGTTGGAGGTGCCTACCGCCCCGGAAAGCGGAGAAAGGAGGCCCTCTAGCGAGAAGGCGAAGGAGACAGATAAGGGCGGGAATCAAACTCCTGCCCTTCCGGCTTCTAAAAAACCGGAGAGAGGAAAGAGGGCGGGACGGCTTCCGGCGGGAGGAGGCAGCCAGACGGCTGCACAATCCCTGCGCAGCCCTCGGAAGACCGCCGCGGTCTCCATAACCGTCCCTAACGGGACGAAAGAGAGCTACGCCGCTGTCCTCCGGGCCCCTAGAGACAAGGTGCCTCTCTCGGCCCTGAGGTGGAAGGCGTTACAATGAGGAGAGCTGCCAATGGGGGCCTCCTACTGGAGATCCCCGGCAGCGACCGGGCAAGGGTGGCTGATACCCTTGCCAAGGAATTGGAGGGAGCCCTAAGGGGCACTGGAGCCAGAGTGTCCAGGCCTGGCAAAACCGCGGAGGTGCGGGTGTCAGGTCTGGACGACATGGTCACAGAGAAGGAGCTGGCCAGCGCCATATTGAAGGAGGTGGCCTGTAGACCGGGGGAGGTCAGCGTGCACATGCTGCCTCGCCCCGGTAAGCGGATGGGTGCGGCGTACGTGCGGTGTCCTGCCGACGCCGCACGTGCGCTTGCCACTAAGGGGAAAGTGAGGGCGGGCTTCGTCTGGGCGACTGTTCGGCTGGCGAAGCCCCGCCCCCAGAGGTGCTACCGCTGTCTCGAGGAGGGGCACCTTGGGCAGCGGTGCACCAATGGTGTCGACCGCAGTAAGCGATGCTATCGCTGTGGCGTAGCGGGACATCCCGCTAAAGGCTGCCTGGGAGAGCTCAACTGCCCTTTATGTGCAGACTTGGGCCTCCCGGCAAAACATCGGTTGGGCGGAGAGGGATGCGGGAAGACTCCCCCCCTAAAGGGCCAAGGCCCAGGGGGGACTTGACCCGTCCCCCAATACGACCCCCCATAGGGGGGAAGAGGAGTAGGGAGCCCGACTCCCCGGAGTCGGACTCCTCGACGGGGGATACTGTAGTGATATCCCCCAGGAAGGAGGTGCTGGCGTCAGAGACGCGACTCCCCATCAGACGGTGGAAGTCTGGTGAAGGGGACGCCGCTGGTGCCGGGGAGGATGGGATGGAGATCACCCCATAGAAGTAAGGGGGGAGAGGGTAATATCCCTCTCCACTCTTAACACACCCCCTGTGTGACGAGGAGTAAAGGGGGATTTTTTGGCGTCCAGGGCCCGCCGTAAGAATAGGCCTGGGGTATCTCCTGCCTGTCGTAAGAGGCGACTAAAAGGAGCTCTTGCCAGGAAGTCCTTAGGGACCCCTGGCGGGCGGGCGTGGGCTGGAGACCCACGACCCGCCCTTCCCCCACCAGCAACTAGGGGGAGCGGCGAGGGGCCTGGTGGCACCCCCGCCGCTGCGCACGCAAATGCGCAAGAAGCGCACCCAATCTGGAAGGGTGCAGTCCAAGACTAGGACATAGAGGGACGTGCCAGATACAGGCGCGTGGCACCGAGCCGGCCAGGAAGGAAATGCGTCGCAGTCCCCGGCCGGTTCAATATGGCGCATAGAAGTCCACCCCCGGTGGTTTTAGTGCGGTAGGCGTCTCCATTGCACACTGGCCTTGGGTTGTCAATTGCCCAAGTGCCAGGGAGACGAGTCCCACACACCACCCGCCCCCTTCTCCAGAGGGGGCGGGTGACGGTCCATGAGGTTTTCCACCGAGTTACAAAAAAAAAAGGTTGCCAGTTATATTAATCTACATTTATGTAGATTTCCGTTTATACATTTATGTATAGTAATGAAACGGAATGGACCTACATTCCCCTATTTAAAATTAAAAGGTTTAGAGTACTTATTATGTTTGTAACATCTTGCTTTTCTGAACTACTGATAAACATTATTAGTGCTCTAAACCTTTTACCGTTACTGAGACTTCTTAATACGAGAGTATAGGTTCATTTCGTTTCATAAATTCCGTTTTGATCGTCGTCTTCGTTCGATATTCCGGACACAAAACAACATACGGGCATAAAATATCTCGTTGCAATTTGGAATTTGCACTGTTTCGTGACTTTGTTTTTCAGATTTTTGAAACTGAAAAAGGAAATACCTGCTGTTAAACTACATGTATAGTAAAAAAGTAAAGAGATATAAAATGCATATAAAATCTTGGTTAATCATTTCAAATAAAATAAATTTAAATGACTGAATTATTGAACTTTAAACGTTCTGAAATTTGTGTAACTATGTATGTATAAAATATGTTAACTTACCGATTTGTCTATCCAGTACAGCGAATTGTGTACAGACGATATTTTTGTAGAGAAGATTTTTGTACAGACAATATTTTTGTATAGAGAAGAAATATGTTTTTGTAGAAAAGATACTTTTGCAGAAAAGATGACATTGGAACTTATATTTGGCGCTTTTATTTACCTTCCTTTTAAAAGGTAAGTGTTTTATGTGATATCACTACTTTAGAAGTGTTAAATATCTCGTACTGTTTATTTAACAGAATATAATTATCTTATTACGAGAGAGAACCTCGAAATGACCGATTGTGTGATATTAAACGCTAGGGAATAATCGACGATTTTGTACGGAGCCTTCTTGCGTTCCATGAAGCGCGGTCGCGTGGTGCACGAGACGTAAAGGCTTTTTTTTATTTATACCTCGTTACTCGTTACTGTCTCACTAGGTCCCTGTGTTATAGATTAGGTAAACTATAACCTATTCAAGCGAATAGACTTTTTGTTAAATTACTAACTTTATTTCAATGATACCATGCTGTTCTCTGATTTAGTCCGATTAGTGGAACATTGTCGGTTCGTACACAAAACCCATATAATTTCTATATTATACAAATGTGTTCACGAATTGACAGTTCT
>NW_011966809.1:12650-22592 GCF_000949405.1 Vollenhovia emeryi | reverse complement strand
GGACGTCCAGTTCAAGGTATTGATACACCTAGACACCGAAAACTACGGAGCGCACTATGTGGACGTCGTCATCGGCGACCTGGGACACGTGAACATCCAGTTCAAGGTATTGATACACCTTTTTCTTCGTAGGGAAATCCTTTATGGATACCCGGGCCCCCCTCTGGGAAGGGAGTTTACTAATGGCCCGGGTTATGTGGGACTGCCCCTCTATCTAGCGAGGTGCGCGCCTAATTATGGTCGGCGCGCTGGCTTACCCACTAAAACCCTACGGTGGTCTGCGCGGTGCTTTACTTTGGGGGGCGGCCGGGGATTGACAGAGTCATTACCGCCCCCCGCACCCGGCCCGCCGTTGGTCTGGCGGGCCTTCGCGCGTCCTCCCCCCGCTCTTCCTTCTTCTTCCCCTCCCCTTTAAGTCGCCTCTTACGACAGGCAGGGGCTACCCCGGGGCTATTCGATAGCGGCACCCGTACGCAAACGAGCGGGGGGGGAGGGTCCTCCCTTGCGGGAGGGCCCTCTTCTCTTTTGGGCGTGAGAGGCGACCACGACCTCTCACGCCCGCCTCCTAAGTAGGAGGGCCCGGCGGGATTCCCAGCCCGCCGAGCCCCGGCCATCTCCCCCCCGGTGTTGTTGGGGGGGAGAGCCATCGCTTGTCACCTGATGTGGCGACTCCACCGCCGAGGGGGGGGCACTACCCGCGATTAAAGTCGCGCGCTATGCCCCCCCATGCCTGTCAAGGCGGTTGTGGCGGCGGTAACGGGAAGGTATTGATACACCTAGACACCGAAAACTACGGAGCGCACTACCTGGACGTCGTCATCGGCGACCTGGGACACGTGGACGTCCAGTTCAAGGTATTGATACACCTAGACACTGAAAACTACGGAGCGCACTGCCTGGACGTCGTCATCGGCGACCTGGGACACGTGGACATCGAGTTCAAGATATTAATACACCTAGACTTATTCAAACTTGGCGCGAGACGCTATACTATACGTGAGATACGCGACAGCAGCGCCAATTCCACGTTGCGGCAGAAAAGTGAAAAGGATGCTAGCCTGGTTGACGACGACCACGACCACGACCACGACCACGACGACGACGTTTCTGAAAAAATTACGTGAAAATTCAGACCTGTGGACTTTGCATCGCAATATCTCTACTCATGGGGCACGTAGGAGAAAAGTAAAAATACTTTTATTATGCAAATCGTACTCAAGCTATCGATTAAGCGCAGTCTCAACTTCGTCGGAACAGCCGTTGTTGAGATCCGAAATTCTGAGGGCCCGTCAACTCGTGTACTCGCGTAAACTTACATGGTCGGTCTCGCGCGCGCGGTGCTAGCTGCGCTTACACTTGGCGCGAGACACTACCGTGTCTCGTGATACTATTTGTTAAAAGTAGACATGCAGCAGAAATGTGAAAACAATATTGAAGTATCTGCCTGATAGAAAAATAACAGCAAATCACGTTAAACTCTTCATGCACATTTGCAGCAGAGTTTTGAGTACAGATCCGACGGCAGAAACGTGAAAAGAACGTGTAAGCATCTGCCGTAATTCTTGTTGAATTTTGCTATATGTATTACTACCCAGCTAACAAGACAACGTCGAAATGACGTGAAAAATACATGATTTTAATAACGATAACGTCATGTGACATAAATAGTAATTTTGACGTCATTTTAAATACTAAAATAGTACGTCATTACTGTTACGTCAAAAAGACGTACCATTAATGTCGAAGATATCAATTATACACATGTAATGACATATAATGTCAAAGATATAAAATAATTAAGAAATTGAAAATCTTATCAAAATATGCAACGCGCGAACAATGCTATGTCATTATCTGAGCATACAAAATACATTTATATCTTCGACGTTAATGGTACATCTTTTTGACGTAACAGTACTGACGTACTATTTTAGTATCACGAGACACGGTAGTGTCTCGCGCCAAGTGTAAGCGCAGCTAGCACCGCGCGCGCGAGACCGACCGTGTAAGTTTACGCGAGTACACGAGTGACGGGCCCTCAGAATTTCGGATCTCAACAACGGCTGTTCCGACGAAGTTGAGACTGCGCTTAATCGATAGCTTGGGTACGATTTGCATAATAAAAGTATTTTTACTTTTCTCCTACGTGCCCCATGAGTAGAGATATTGCGATGCAAAGTCCACGGGTCTGAATTTTCACGTAATTTTTTAAGAAACGTCGTGGTCGTGGTCGTGGTCGTGGTCGTCGTCAACCAGGCCAGCTTCCTTTTCTTCATTTTTCTGCCGCAACGTGGAATTGACGCTGCTGTCGCGTATCTCACGTATAGCGTCTCGCGCCAAGTTTGAATAAGTCTAGGTGTATTAATATCTTGAACTCGATGTCCACGCATCCCAGGTCGTCGATGACGACGTCCAGACCGGGCGCCCCGTAGTTTTCGGTGTCTAGGTGTATCAATACCTTGAGTTCGATGTCCACGTGTCCCAGGTCGCCGATGACCCCCCTCGTGTGGGCCACCTTGTCGTGGTGAGGGGGCTTAAGGCGGGAACTCTGGCGGGGCGCTGTCGGTGCTTTATGCATCGGCGGTTCCCCCGGCTGGAGGGTCTGCCGACTAAGAGCCCACTTGGCCGAGTTGCGGCCAGAGTAGGATGGGGAACCGATGTCCCGCGGACACTTGTCCGGAGGGGCATCGGGGACCCACCTACGGCCCCCGAGACCAATGGTCTTGGTCCGGGGGGCGACTACCGGTGTCCCGCGGGCAATTGCTCTTACGGGCACCGGCGCACAGTGGAGACAAATGAAAATTTACTGTTCAAAAATCGCAATAGACCGTAATTCTTAACCGATTGAGATGATTTTTTTTAAATTAATCGTAAAGAAATTTCCAAAAAGCTGTGGAGTTCGATTAAAAAAAAAACTTCTTGAAATGTGCAATATTAGTAACAATCAGGAAATTATTGTTAAGCAGAAGTTGACTTAGAAGAATTAAAGTTGCTTTTGCATTAATCTATCTTACATAAGAGTTTTCGAGGTCGCTGAGCATGAATTTGACTAAAAAATTAAGATTTGACTATTGACAGCTGTCAATCTCGCTGTTAACTTTAAAAGAAATGCATGTTTTGACTGAATGTATTCTTTTACTAGAATAATTTTGTATTTTGTATTTTTCTCATATTTACTTATTTATTAGTACATATATTTCTTTATTTTTATATTTATTTATTAATTTTTTCATTTTTTAAATATTTATTTTTTATATTTTTTGTTTTGTATTTGTCTTATCTGTCGCTGAACAAAGGTTTTTAAAATTACAATTTTAATATTATTATAGTCAAAGGTATTATGCAATTACTCTTCTTTCAATAAATTTTCGGCTTCAGGATCAATGGTCTTTATTTTTTTGTCGACCATTTTCTAAGAAAAGTTATAAATGGATCTGAAGAAATTAGTAATTTATGCATAATATCTTCGTTTGTTAGTAAATGAGAACATTTTCTTGTATTGTAAAGACGAAAACGTTTGAAATCTTTATTCCGAGCTTCTGCAGCTTCCTCCGATAACTGTCCAATTGCGAGATGAAAATGTCGAATAACATCAGCCCCATGTAAAAGTATTTTATGTACTGTAACGGGCATGTAATACCATGGATAAAGACTCACGTACAATTGTGCAGTTTCAAGAGCAAATGCTTCAAATTTAGACGGGTCTACTGGTCTTCCACAAGCTAATACTTGTAAAATAACGCTAAATCGTGCAATTAATCTTTTATCTACTCCTGTTATTTCTGATGTTGCTTCAGGATCAGCGAAGAAACGACGCGCTGTATTACCGTCATTAGATGATCCATGTCCATGTTTCGGTGTATCAACTATTAAGCCCATTCTTTCTTTAAATCCATCAGATACCCGGTTTTTTGCACTTTTTCTCAGTTCTTTTTGTATTTGGGTAATAGCTGCAGTTTTACGAAAGTCTAAGCGATAAGAAATGTGAAGAATACATTCCATAAAGCGGATCCACGCATGAAAAGTTGAAAGACCAAATTCATAGTTTTCAACATTTTTAGGCTTATTTTGAACTATATTTAGGTTATTCATTTGGCTCGGTTGAACATTGCATATATAACATGTCGCAGCGGACGGAGTTTTCGTAAGTGCTTGACATACCTTTCCATCAACCATAGTTAATTTCATATTTGCTTTGACCTGATATATTCCATTTTCGGTTTCTATTTCAACTGGAACCAAATTCTTAATTTTTCTTTCATCTCTTGAACTTCAAGCAAAGTTTTCTCTTTCGTCTCTTTAGCGAATTCAAACTTAATGGGCCTGCAGTATTTAGTAGCAGCGGGTCGGGGATTTTTCCAAATGTCTTCATTTCTAGACGTATCCCTCAAGCAGAGCGGCACCATAGATATTGTAAAAATCGTCTCGTCAGTTGCTTTAGAATCTTCGAACTTCTGTTTATACTGACTTTGATCGGATGATCCGTCACATACCCATTTCAGTATTAACTCGAGATCACACTTTCTATCGGTGATAGGAGGTAGTAAAACACTAGGTTCTTTGATTAATCGTTTCACTGTATGCTAATAAGTGATTGGAGATCGACGGATGCACCCTTTTCAGTTACCTCTATCAATTCTGGATAGCATTCCTCTTTTGCTGCATTTAAATTTTTGTACAAAGGATAAATATTTGCATTCCTTTGTGCAGCTTCCATTCGAATGTGCTCGTATTGATATTTTGTAAGTTTCGCATCTTCTATCAAAGCTACAGCTTCGTCAGCAGTATACGGTACAATAGATAAGTCACTTTCTCTATTGTCAGTAATATCTTCTGATCGTAATAGCTGGCTTATTGTGTTAGCCAATTTTTTCTACCAGTTGTTCGTAGCGTGTGTAAAAAAACTTCTTCAATCTCTAATTCAGAATATTTTTTTCCATTTCGATTAATCGCATTCTTTTGTAGAAGTTGAAAGATTTACGAAATCACTACTCGATGGTCTTCCCCGTTTCTTTTCGCATTTGGTTAACTTTACTTCAAAAGTACATTGCAACCACTTTTCATATTTTTTATTAAACACTTGTCTCTGGTGTAGAACATTTTTCAACTTTGTTTTAAAGTTTTTAATGTATCCATTTCCCAATTTTGTCTCAATTGCTGATTGCAATTCAGGTTCTATATTGTTTACAGTTATCAAATGCTGTAGTATGTCTTCCTCTGTAGCATTACTATTGTCAAGCAAAAAATCACACAATACTTTATGAAGTACTGCAAAATTATCCATAATAAAGAAATTACAGTCGTCAAAACGACCTACTAGAAATGCTGTCCTGAAGAGAACGATAAAACAGGTAGTTCTTAAAAGAACTGTTTACAAAAGTGACCGAGGGGGGCGGGAAAATAGACGGGTAGTGGGGCCGCTCGGACGTTTCCGAGGTAGGGCCTGCTACTTGGAAGACCTGTCCGGGGGCCGCTGGGACGTTTCCCAGGCAGGGCCGAGCTTAAGGAAACGGAGAAGGTCCGCCAGCTCAACCGTGTGCTCGAGGGAGAGCACAACCTCCGGGAGCGCATGAGTGTCGCCAGACGACAGAGAGAGAGGAAGATAAGGGAGGAGCTCCCTTATCTTCCCTCACAGGACATAATGGCGGAGATGCAGAAATGTATCTCTCAAATAGATGGCGCCGCGATCAACAGCGGCAGTCTGAAGGGCAGCTATCTCAAGATAATAAGAGATGGTGCCCTTTATATTGGGTTGGCGGCAGACACCCTCTTCACGAGGAAGAGCACGGAGGGTGGAGAGAGAGAGAGCGAGGGCGCTGCGGCCGAAGAGGTCCTGGCCCTAAGGAAGAGGATCTCGGAGCTGGAGAGGGAGAGGGAGGCGCAGGCCAAGAGGCTAATGCCCCCGCCCCCTGAGCCGGCAACGAGAGGCCTCGAATCGGCGGACGAGCCCATGCAGGGCATTGAGCCGACGGAGGTAGACGATCTACCCCGGGACCCCCCTGGCCTCGGGGAGACCGCGAAAAAACCTCCTGAGCGGAGGACCTGGGAGGTGGTCACGCCCACCTCCGTAGGGAATAAGGCCGGGAAGAAGAGGAGTACCTCAAAGAAGAGGACTGCCTCAGAGTCCCCTGCGGGGAGGACCCCCCCGCACCGCCCTCCCACACCCGCGAACACCAGCGGGGGAAGCTCTCCCGACCACCAGGGAGGAGCTGGAGAGGGTGGTGAGGAGGAGAGTTAAGGAGGCGCTCGACCACGAGAGGGAGAGCAATGGGCGGCAAATCCGCGAGATGCAAGACGCGATTGTCAAACTCTGCCGCCGTTGGGGCCCGTAGTAGCGGTCCCGCATCCGGCCCCCCCCCACGCTGGGAGGGGGGCCGGGCGCTGGGAGCCGCCCGGTTCCCGACGGCGGTGGTGGGCCTAAGGAGGGCCTTAGGTCGGCAAAGGCCGGAAAGAAGAAGGCCCAGCGACAGAAGTCGCAGCAACGGCAGCAGCGGCCGACGGCACAGCAGGCTGCAGCGGTCCCTGGTGCGGCCTCCGGGAGGGTGGCGACGCCGGACCGGAGAGCGAGGGACACGCGGGGGAGCCGGGGTCAAACACCGGCCACTGCGCAGGCGCCGGCCGCCACTGAGGCAACGGTCGCGAAGCAAGCGACGTTTGCCGAAGTGGTGGGGCGCAGAAAGAAGACGGCGAACAAGGCCGACAAACGGGATCCCAAGGCAGAGGCCACCGCTGGCACCCAGGCGAAGGGTGATGGTGGCGGGGCTAATAAACCCAAGGGGCCACCGAAAAGGAGAGTCCCCAATAGGTCGGCTGTGGTGATCAGCTGCCCTATTGGGGAGGGTGCCAGGGTGATGGCGGCCGTCCGTGCTGGCATCAATCTGGCGAATCTCGGCATAATCGAGAAATTCGGCACGCGGACGGCCATGTCGGGCGCCACCATGGTGGAAATTGGTGGTGAGGACCATGCCACCAAGACCGATCGACTCGCGGACTCCATAAGGGAGCTCCTCTGCAATGAAAAGGAGATGCGAGTCGATCGGCCCAGGAAGACGGGTGAGGTCCGGCTATACGGGCTCGAACCCTCCATCACGGAGCGCGAAATCGTGGACGCGCTGGTGGAGGGGACAGGGTGCGATGCCTCCAGCATACGGCTGGGGGCATCGGCACCGGCCCCGGTGAACAGGGGAGGAGGGAGCCGGATGGTCTCTCTCCCCCTGTCCGCGGCCAAAAAGGCGGCTCAGCTCGGGGCCATAAGAATGGGCTGGACGAGCGTTAGGGTGGCCCTTCTTGAGGCGCGGCCTATGCGCTGCTTCAAGTGCCTCGAGAAGGGTCACGTCAGGGCAATGTGCCCTAGTAAAGTAGATAGGTCCGGGAGGTGTCATCGGTGTGGTGAGACCGGTCACATCTCCCGGACCTGCCGCAGGGCCCCGCGGTGTCCGCTGTGTAGCGACAAGAGTCGCCCCGCGGCACACGCACTCGGCACCGGACCTTGAGTACATAAAATAGTGCGCGGAAAGGCGCCGGATAGGCCGAGCCGACCGGACGCCAATGTCCGGCCGGAGGATGGCCAAGTGGCCATAGACACCACGGCCGAAGGTGGGGGTGAGTCCCAAACGTCTCACCCGGGTGAGGCGCCACGAGAGAGGCGCGAACCACGCGTCACCATTAGGAGGCTCGATGAACCTACGAGCATGGAGACCGAGCCCCTGACGGAGGGGGGAGCCAGGAGCAATAATGCCCCGCTCCCCTCCTCCCTCGGACCTCCAGGGATTCGGCCTGATTCAGGCCAATGTGAACCACTGCTCCGACGCACAGAGGTTACTGGTGCAGCGTGTAAAGAGCGGGGGTTCACATTGGGTGTCGTCTCCGAGCCCCACCACCTTCCAAACAGCCCGAGTTGGGTTGGGAAGAGGGGGCTCGGTGGCGATCTATTGGCGGACGTGGCGGGGAGTGCCCGACACGTCCGCCATTGACTGCGGCGCAAGATACGCCGCGGTGAGATGGGGGCCCATCGCGGTTGTAGGGGTGTATTTGAGACCCAAAGGGAGACCTGCCCAGTACGGGGACTGGCTGGAGGACATCGGACGCGTGGTTCAGCGTCTGAGTCCACAGCCGGTCCTCGTGGCCGGGGACTTCAACGCGTGGCACACGCTATGGGGTTCCCGGCACACTAACACCAGGGGCAGGATCCTGGAGAATTGGGCGGCGACACACGGCTTGGTCCTGTTCAACTGGGGCCGGGTCTCTACCTGCGTGAGGCCGCAGGGGGATCCATCGTGGACATCACGTGGGCCACCCCCTCGGCCATGCGCTTGGTCAAGGAGTGGAGAGTGGAGCGGGACACCGAGACTTTATCGGATCACCGATACATATCGGTGGAGTTCGGTGCCCCCTCCCCACGCGTGTGTCGCCGCGAACAACCGCGGTGGGCCCTCAAGAAGCTGAGCGAGGACACCTTCATGACCTCCATTGAGGCCGCCTGCTGGGTCCGGGGGGACTTCCCCGAGACCCGAGAGACGGACCCCGTGCACGAGGCCGAGTGGATCGGAGCGACGCTGACCGCGGCGGCCGACGCCGCGATGCCGCGCTCCACTACTCGGCCTCAACGGGCCGTCTACTGGTGGACGGCAGAAATCGCTGAGCTACGTCAGCGTGCCGTCCACCAGAAGAGGCGACTCGCCCGCTGCGCGCGCAGGGGCGGGCAGGCGGCCTCGAAGGCCAGGCAGGGCTACCTAGAGGCGAAGGTAGCCCTCAAGCGGACCATTAGGGTGGCAAAGGGCAGGGCGTGGACAGAGTTCCTCGACTCCCTACAGGAGGATCCGTGGGGGCGTCCATACAAGATGGTGCTCAACAAGTTGAGACCATGGACGCCCCCGCTGACGGAGCGGCTGGACGTGGGATTCGTCCGAAGGGTGGTGCAAGCCCTCTTCCCCGACATTACCGGGGATGAGGGCCCACCCCTCGAGCCGGGGGAAGAATCCCCCGACGACTGGGACGACTCCCTTGACGTCCAGCCGGAGGAGCTCCAGAGGGCCGTCAAGAAGGCCCTAAAGGGCAATACAGCCCCGGGTCCCGACGGCCTTCCCAAGAAGGTCCACGCCCTGGCCATGGGTGTCCTCGGGGCACTATGCGCGCCTATATAGTGCGTGCCTCAGGCGAGGTGTCTTCCCCCCGCGGTGGAGGAGTGCCAGTTTGGTGCTCCTCCCGAAGGAAGGGAAAGACGCCTCTCTCCCGTCGGCGTATCGACCGATGCCTTCTGGACGAGGTCTGTAAACTGTTCGAGCGAGTGCTCGTTAACCGCCTCGTCCAGCACCTGTCCCAGGCGGGCCCCGATAACATCAGCGGGGCCCAGTTTGGCTTCAGAGAGGGCCTGTCGACCGTGGACGCGGTCAAGCGCGTCCAGGCCCTCTCTGACGAGATGACGTCCCAGAGGGGAGGTGATGTTGGCGATATCTTTGGTTATTTCTAACGCGTTCAACACCCTCCCCTGGGGACGGATCAAGTGGTCGCTCCTACGGCGCGGGGTACCGTTGTACCTCGCCCGGGTCGTGGGCGACTACCTGAGGGACAGGTGGGTCGAGTACGTCGACCAAGGCGGTGTACGCCGGCGGGAGAGGCTGCACCGGGGAGTGCCCCAAGGATCCGTTCTCGGACCGTTCTTGTGGAACCTGGGGTGCGACTCGGTGCTGCGTGTTCTCCTCCCCCCGACTGTCACGTCGTCTGCTACGCGGACGACACGCTCGTGACAGCCGGGGGCCGCGATTGGAGGGAGGCCCTCGCCAGGGGGCGAGTGGCAGCCGGAGCAGTAGTGCGCTCCATCCGCAGTCGGGGCCTCGAGGTGGCGATCGGCAAGACCGAGGCCGTGTTGTTCCACGACGGGACACACGGCCCGCCACCCGAGGGACTCACCCTGATTGTGGATGCAACCCCCGTCGAGATCAA
>NW_011966809.1:0-4429 GCF_000949405.1 Vollenhovia emeryi | reverse complement strand
GACTCAGCTCCCACTCCATCCCCCGCGACCGGTCGGGCAGGCCGAGCCCGGGGATGTCTTCCCCGAGCCCGGTGCTGCCGCCGCCGCTGCTGCTGTGGCGGGCGGGGGTGGGGTATCTGGCCCCTCCTCTCCCGCTCCGCTGCCTCCTTCTGCGAGATGACTTTCTCGCAGAAGGAGGCAAACGCGTGCCAGGACCTCTCCTCTTCCAGTATCGCGGTAATCACCGCTGGTAGGGAGAGGTCACCCGACCCGATGCTGGTAGCCGGGGACTTTAATGCCAAGTCGGCACTTTGGGGTTCCCGGCGGCTTGATGCAAAGGGTCGGGACGTGGAGGATTGGGCGGCTCGTCTGGGGCTCCATCTTCTGAACGTGGGCACAACGAGCACCTGCGTGAGGCCGCAGGGTGAGTCGATCATAGATCTCACATGGTCCTCACCCGCGGCCTCCGGATGGGTGACGTCCTGGCGGGTGGCGGAGGAGATGGAGATCCTCTCCGACCACCTGCCCATTGAGGTGGAGCTCCGACGAGCCCCCCGGAGGAGGATCGCGGGAGGCCAACGCCCACTAAGGTGGGCCGTCCGGAAACTCGATCCGGACAAACTCGTGGCGTCCTTGGAGGCGGCTCTCTGGGCTGGGGGGTCCCAACCCAGGGAGATTGGAGAGGAGGCGTTATGGCTCCGGCGTGCAATGACTGCAGCATGCGACGGTGCAATGCCGAGAGCCACGTACACAGCGCGCAGGGGCGCATACTGGTGGACGGAGGAGATCGCGGAGTTGAGGCGATCCTCCGTCCGCGCCAGACGGGCCCTGCAACGCGCAAGGAGGAGGAGAGGGACCACGGACGCCCAACTGGAGAACCTCAAGGAGAAGTATAAGGAACTGCGGGCCAGCCTGAGACTGGCCATTAAAAAGTCCAAGGAGAGGGCGTGGGAGGAAATGATCCTCTCCCTGGACGAGGACCCGTGGGGGCGCCCGTATCGCCTGGTCATGAACAGGCTGAACAGCGGGGCCCCCCCAACAACGGAGACCCTCTGCCCGCAGTTCCTGGGCGACATGGTTCGACCCTGTTCCCCGCCGGGGGAGGGGGGACGGGGAGTCCGGAGCACGAAGAGGAGGAGGACCACCCGGGATTTCCGGAAGCACTGGAGGTCTCGGAGGCAGAGCTGATAGCCGCGGCTAAAAAGCTCAAGGCGGGGAAAGCTCCGGGACCGGACGGGATCCCGGACCTGGCCTGGAAAGCAGCCTTGGGGGTGCTCCTGGGAAGGCTGGGTGGCCTCTTCACGGCCTGCCTCAGAGGGGGAACCTTCCCGGGGCTGTGGAAGGAGGCCAGGATGGTCCTCATTCCTAAAGAGGGGAAACCTCCAGACTCCCCGTCGAGCTACAGGCCGATATGCCTCCTGGACGAGGCGGGGAAAATGTTTGAGCGTATCATTGTCACCCGCCTCGTCCGGTGCATAGAGGCAGGAGGGGACGAAAGCCTCAGCGTGAGGCAGTTCGGCTTCCGAGAGGGACGATCAACAGTCGACGCTATTAAATACGTCCAGTCCCTCTCGGAGCAGATACTGAGTGAGGGGGGAGTTGTGTTGGCGGTGGCGATTGACATCGCCAACGCGTTAACTCCCTCCCCCACGACCAAATAAGGAGAGCCCTTGTGGAGATAGGGGTCCCCTGTTACCTGAGAAGGGTAATAGGGGACTACCTAAAAGGCAGGACTATTACCTGCACAGACAGGCAGGGAGAGGAGAGGCGTTGGAGTGCCGCCTGCGGCGTCCCGCAGGGTTCGGTCCTTGGGCCGATCCTGTGGGACGTCGCATACGATAGAGTACTGCGAGCTGGCCTCCCCACCGGCAGCACAACTGTGTGTTACGCGGATGACACGTTGTTGCTGGCCGGTGGGGAGAACGGGGAGGAGGCAGTGTGTAATGCCAACATAGCGGTGGCTTGTGTGGTCCGTGCTATCAGAGCGCTAGGGCTCCGGGTGTCCGCGGGGAAGACCGAGGCGGTCTTTCTCCATAATGGCACTCGGGGCCCACCGCCACCAGCGGAGATCGTGGTGGAGGACGTCCGTGTCCGGGTGGGGACCCAGATTAAATATCTGGGCCTCCATATAGACGGTAAGTGGAGGTTTGAGGAGCACCTCAAGAGGCTGGCGCCCAGGTTGGACGGTGCCGCGAATGCACTCTCGCGGCTAATGCCCAACCTGGGGGAGCCGCGTGGGAGAACGAGGCGACTGTACGCCAATGTGGTGAACTCGATCGCCCTGTACGGTGCCCCCGTTTGGTCATCTGCCCTAAGCGGCAACAGAGCGGCGACTGCTATACTTAGGCAGACCCAGCGCCGCATGGCCATAAGGGCAATCAGGGGTACCGTACAGTCTCCCACGCGGCGGCCACGTTGTTGGCCGGCATGCCCCCCGTGGAGATCATGGCGGCGGCGCACACCCGCATGTACGACCGCGCCGCGGATCTCAAAGCGGGGGGAGCCAAAATTACGCCGAGGGTGAGGAGGCTCCTCAGCCTCCTGGTAAAGAGTGGCGGACCTGGCTGGAGGACCCCAGGTCGCGCAGGCCAGCGCACGCTCCAGGCCATCCTCCCTCGCCTGGAGGAGTGGCTGGACCGCCCCTGGGCACGGGCGTCCTTTAGGACGACGCAGGTACTCACCGGGCATGGATGCTTCGGTGGGTACCTGCACAGAATCGGGCGTGAGAGGACCACGCAATGCCACCACTGCGAGGAGGCGGAGGACTCGGCGCAGCACACCCTGGAATTCTGTCCGGGGTGGGCGAACGAGCGCCGGGTCCTCACAAATGTAATAGGGGATGACCTCTCCCTACGGGCGGTGATAGAGGCCATCACCGGGGAAGAGAGAGCCTGGGAGGCGTTCTCCTCCTTCTGTGAACGCGTAATGTCGCAGAAGGAGGAGGCAGAGCGAATAAGGAGGGGGGAGGCGGATCCCCCTCTGGGCTCGCAGAGAGGAGAAAACAGAGGGGCGAGAAGAGGCGCGCGTGGACGGCGCAGCCGAGCAGCCCACTTGAGAGGGCCCTACCTTCAAGGAGGGCGGAGGTGATTGAGATACGAGACAAACCTGGGGGGGAGGCAGACCGTTTAAGGTTAACCTTCCCCCCCCACGTCCCCTCTCACCCGGGACGCTTACCCCGTGGGAAAAAGGGGGGAGAGGAAAAAAAGCCAGCCTGCCTTTGAAGGCACCTGACTCAGAAGCCTCCAAGAGGCGAATGCGAGGATTTTTTGGGGGGTTTTTCAAGGCGTCCAGGGCCCGCCTCAAGAATAGGCCTGGGGAATCTCCTGCCTGTCGTAAGAGGCAACTAAAAGGAGCATTACCAGGAAGTCCTGCGGGACCCCTGGTGGGTGGGCGTGGACTGGAGACCCACGACCCACCCGCCCCCACCAGCAACTAGGGGGCGCGGCGAGGGGCCGGTGGCACCCTCGCCGCCAATGTAGGAGAAGGCCCTTCTAAGGGCCAGACGGGAAACAAGTCTGGCAGAGAAGAGCGCGAAGTCACGCGCGACGCAGGGCCACCTGGAAGTCAATGTGTTGCTGTCCCCGGGTGGCCCCAGAAAGCGCAGAGAAGTCCACCCCCGGTGGTTTTAGTGCGGTAGGCGTCTCCATTGCACACTGGCCTTGGGTTGTCAATTGCCCAAGTGCCAGGGAGACGAGTCCCACACACCGCCCGTCCCTCTCTCCAGGGGGGGGCGGGTGACGGTCCATGAGGATTTCCACCGGGTAAAAAAAGAAAAAGGTAGAAGGGAAAATTTAGACCGAGACGGGATATAAAAGAAAACAGGGGGATTAATAGCGTTATTGGGAGAGAGCGAGAAAGGTACAGGAGAAGAGTTAGGTTAGGAGCGGAGAGTAGAGGAAATAGAGTGGTGCGGTCCAAAAAGCAGCGAAATTAGCGACAAGCGGGTAAGGTAGATGGCGGTAGCAGCCGAGGCAGGTAACGGCATAGAGGTAGTGGCTTAGGTGTAGATAGTAGTAGGCCGTACGTAAGGGGAAGGAGAGAGAGAGAGAGAGAGAGAGAGAGAGAGAGAGAGAGAGAGAGAGAGAGAGAGAGAGAGAGAGAGAGAGAGATGTCAGATACGGGCGATGAGAGGGATTTAGATACGGGGGGAGACAAGACGATGGTAGACAAAACGGAGAAATCAACGGAAGACACACCGAAAGTGAAGAGAAACGGAAGAGGAAGACCCAATGGAGAGGAGTTGAGAGAGAGAGAGAGGACGAGCTCACTCAGCATATTACATTTTATAAAGAGGGATAAGGATACGAGGAGAGAAGTAGAGACAGTTAAGAGGAAAAATGACGAGAAGGTACAGCTGGCCAATGATATTTTCAAGAGAGATAATAAAACGGTAAGATCGCCGCCAGAGTTTAACAAGACAAGGGTTGGAGGAAGTGTCGAGGGCAAGAGA
>NW_011966808.1:25011-34562 GCF_000949405.1 Vollenhovia emeryi | reverse complement strand
TATGATGTTTCTTGAAAGTATTCAAATTATTCTTATTTCGCTCTTAAAGCTTCCTCTATGAGGAAGCCATAACAATGGAAGCAATGTGCAAATTTCTAATTAGAAAAAAAGTAAAGTAAGGTGTGCAAATTAGAAATTTGCACATGACTTCCTCATAGAGGAAGCTTTAAGAGCGAAATAAGAATAATTTGAATACTTTCAAGAAACATCGTAGTAAAGTTAGATTTCTCTCTTAAAGCTTCCTCTATGAGGAAGCCATAACAATGGAAGCAATGTGCAAATTTCTAATTTGCTTACTTTAATGGTGAGGAAGAAATGTGCAAATTTCCAATTTGCACGCTTCAATGATAAAGCAATATGCAAATTTCTAATTTGCACACTTTCAAGAAACATCGAAAAAAATTAGATTTCGCTCCTAAACCTTCCTCTATGAGGAAGCCATGTGCAAATTTCTAATTTGCACACTTTACTTTACTTTACTTTTATTATTATATTATTATTATTATATTGGTGTAGGTACTTTTTATTTTTAATCTGAGGTGGGCGGAATTAGGTGCTTTGCTGATTTTTCATCAATTTCATCTGAAAATGTAAAGCAAAATTATTATTTTAGGTGTTTAGTTTACTTATTTTATGTGTCTCATTTTGTATATTTATAATTTTTATTTATTTCATGTTATTGCACTTAGCAATACTACTCTTTATCGAAAATAGAGTATCGAGTAGAGTAATATTGTGTATTACAATTGTTATACATATAATATTACTCTTTATCCAGCCGCATTTTCTTTGAAGGGCGAGCTCGCGGGATGTCCCAATCTTTTACATTAGATAGTACAGCTCCGAGATGTATTAAGTAATGTTTGTCTGATGTGGGCGGTATTAGATGCATTGCTGATTTTTCATCAATTACATCTGAAAATTTTAAGCAAAATGATTATTTTGTGTTTAGTTTGATTATTATATGTGTGTCAATTTCTATATTCATAAGTTTTATTAATTTCATGTCATACTCAGCATGCAGTTGGAAAAGGTAGTGTCTTTAAATAAATATTTTCCATTAATTTGTTTTTGTGCATTAAATTGTAATGCTACATTTTTAGATATAAATTTTTTTAAAATTGCTGTAATGTTTTTCGTGATGCTTTTTTCATTATCAAATTTTTGTGTTGACATTTGTCTCTAAAAAGAAAACCACATTTAGTATCTCTGGAATCTTTACATATGTACTAAAATATGAACTTACATCAGATCAATACTTACAAAAGATATTCGGCATTCAACATCTTCGCAAATTTTATTGTCAAATTCAACAAACTTTTCATAAGTGTTTAGTGGCAAATTTAATTTATATTTTGTCTCAAAAGTTTCACTTTGCGTTTGAATTTGTCCACTTGTGGTTAACGCTGCATCCAGTGTGGCTTAGAGCTTATTAATGCCAGCGATTATGTGTCGTTGTTCATGTTTCATACTTATTATTTCTTTAATGATTAGCTTTAAATCTGTAATTGGAATTTGATTTAAGAAATATAAGTATTTGAAATCTTTATATACTAAAGTTTATGAAAGGAATGTAACAATACAATGTTACGAATTACCATATTCAGCCGGAGTATCATCAGTACATAAATTAAAATTGTCACCTCCTGAAGACCCTGGTTTGGACGATTGCGGTGAAGATATAATTTGAGAAACAGAAGTCGGTTGAAAAGTTAACGAAGTGTTTTTGGCATTTGTAAATTGCTTCCCTTGTAACGACGTTATACCACGTTGCTTGGAATGCTTTTTGCCTTGGAGTATCGATGCTTAAAGATGCACAAAGCACAAAGATTAAACTGCCACTTACAAGGAAACCTTGCAAACCCAAAAATTCTGATTTTGATAAAACCTTACACACATGTAGAGGGATTAAATTGGTGTACTTAGAAATTTTCAGTTGTCCCATATAAATATAATTTTTTATACAATAGTGGTACGGATCTATTTAATATATTACTAGCAGACCTAGAGGAAGAAATGGGAAAGGTTAAATGGGGAGGGATAAAGCTGGGAGAAGAAAAAATTTACTCACTTACATACGCGGATGACGTGGTGGTGATGGCGGAGGAGGAAGGAGGCATGAGGAGCATGGTGGAGAGGATGGAAAGATACATGGATGGAAAAAAGTTGGAGTTGAACGTGGCGAAGACAAAGATAGTAAGATTTAAACAGGGCGGAGGAAGGTGAATTGGAGATGGAAGGGAAAGAAAATAGAGGAAGTGAAGGAGGTGAAATACTTAGGGTATGTATTGCAAAGGAATGGAGAACAGGTAGCACATATAAGGGAAAGAGTAAGAAAGGCGGCAGCAGTATCAGGACCCCAGCCAGAACGTTGATGTCGGAGATGTCTAATAGATGTCTAACAGACGTCTGTTGGACGTCAAATCGACATAATGTTCTGCCTGGGACAAGTATGGGGAATCGGAAAGAGAAGATTTGCAAGAAAATGGGAAAGAAGGATTAGCATTATTCGACAAATTAGTATGGACAGTGGCGAGTTACGGAGTGGAAATTTGGGGATGGAAGACAAGGGAGAAGATAGAAAGTCTACACGAGAGACACTTGAAATGGATCTTAGGAATTGAAAGATGGACGCCGGGATACATGATAAGAGAGGAGATACAGAGAGAGATGATGAGGAGCAGAGCAGGGAAAAGAGCATGGAAATACGAGGAAAGGCTTTTAGAGGGAAGAGGTAGCGAGTTAGCGCAGAAATGTTTGTGGGAAATAAGGGAGACCGCTAAGAGAGGTAGAGATATGTCAAGCTGGGAGATGGAGAGAAAGGTATTTTTGGAAGAAAAGGGGATAGATAGTAGGGAAGTAGAAAGGGAAAGGGAGGATAGGAGAATAGATTATGAGGAAATAGAGAGGAGGGACGTGGAAATGCAGAGAGACGAAAGATGGAAAAAAATAAGGGAGTCAAAAAGCAACAAATGGTACGGGAGGATTAAGGGAGAGGGGATTCCGGGATACCTAAGGAAAGGATGGGGTGAGAGTAGATGGAGGAGAGTGTTAAGATTTAGATTAGGCAACGAAATGAAGGAAGGAAGGTACTGGGAAGGGGAGGAAAAAAGAAAGTGCAGACTGTGTGAGAATGAGATAGAGTCGTGGGAGCATGTGTGGGAGAGTTGTGCGGAATGGAGTGAAAAAAGAGAGGAAACGTGGCAGGAGGTGTGCATGAGAATGCTAGGTGAAGACGGAGAAGGCGAGGAATGGATGAGAGAGGTGGAGAGGGAGAGAATGAAGAGAGAGATAGAGGGTATGAAAGAGGAGGATGAGGTGAAACGGAAGTCCAATGGGGGGAGAGGAGAGGATGCGAGGGAGCGCGAGATTGCGGGAGAGGAATGGCGAGGGGGCGAGAGGTGGAGAGCGAGCGAGGGGGGAGAGCGAGCGAGCGAGCGGGGAGGGGAGGGGAGAGCGAGAGGGCGAGGGGAAGCGAGCGAGGGAGCGAGAGACGGTCGAGCGAGCGAGCGAGGGCGAACGAGAGAGCGAGGGTGGAGCGGAGAGAAGTGGAACGCGAGCGACCAGCGAGGATAAAGTGTAAAGGTTTGGGTACGTTCCTGAAAAACGCCGGATTTGTAAGAGGTTTGGGCACGTTCCTACAAAAAAACGCCTTGTAATCCCCGAGGGGAAACAATAAATGCATATATATATATACAATAGTGATAAACAGACCTGTATATAATCACATTTGTAAAATTTTGGAAAAACAATTTAAAAAAATTTTTAAATAGAGTCTTACGAAAAGTTTATTAATGTAATTAAATAGAAATGTTTACCATAACAAAATTTTGTACAATTTATTTCTTGATTTTTTAACTTTGGAGATATAATCATAGACATAGTATATATAGATTGCGCGTTCCCTACCATAGTATAACTAGTAGGGGCACTCTCTGTCGGCACCTTTGATCTGGGCGTTCTCAATTTTCCGCCATGTTTTTGATCGCCCCAACAGTGTATCAACGGCTAAAAGTGCCTGGGCCCTTTTCAGGATCGTATCCAGGAAAGCCGCGTACGAACTAGCGTACATTATTTATTGTAAATGGAAATGGTCTATGAAAAAAATGTTCTAATAAAAGTAATTAATGTAATTACTTGCTCCAACGTATAAAAGTATTAACGCGTTATTCGTCAACACTGCAAATTTTTCAATGTCACACCGACTTTGCACTAACACACGTACAAAAATCCTGTGATTGGTCATAACTAAAACATGTCGGATGCGCAGTACGGATCGGCGCGAACGTGAAACAAAAGAGCGAGTGCCCATACTGGTTATACTGTGTCCCTACTTCACTTGCATGAAAACATGCGCCAACTTTAGAAAGAGATAGCTGGTGTGGGACCGTATCTTTATCTTTGTCGAAATGAAGTAGTGGGGGTAAACAAAAGAGTAGAGGAACGATACGTAGACAGAGAAAGAGCTACTACGTAAGCATGTTGTTTCTTTCTCAGGTGTGCAAACGTCTACAGCCACAATGCGCAGTCTATATATACTATGTCTATGGATATAATCGAGAAAAGCGATAAGCGTTTTACATATAAAAGTTCATTTTATTAATGTAATTAAATAGAACTGTTTTCACCATAACAAACTTTTGTACAATTTATTTTAGGATTTCTTAACTTTGAAGATATATCGAGAAAAAGCGAAAAGCGTTTAACTAATATTTATACTTTATTTTTATACTTTTTAAAAATATTTTCTATTTTTTGATTTCTTAACTTTGGAGATATATCGAGAAAAGCGAAAAGCGTTTTCCATATAAAAGTTTACATACAAAATTTCATCCTTTAAAGTCGTTCTTAGGTAACTAACAATTTCTAAATTTATCTATTTACCTCTTTTACATATGTGCAAAGTTTTATCAGAATCTAGATTTTTGAGTTGTCAATGTTCCTTTAGTAGTCTCATTAAAAATATTTAACTAGTAGTATACACCAAAAATTTTTTACGTGATTTTAGATTATCGTCTAATTTCGATTTTCTTTGCGATAAACCCGAATCTCTTACTGCACTTCCACATTCCTCCTCCGAAGACTCTGAATAATCTGACGATTTCTCAACTGGTATAAAAGAAAAGCAGTTTTTCGATAAATAAATCATATTCGACAATACATATTTGGACCTTGTTATTAAGAATTATGCTTTTTTAATAGGACCTCAGAAAAAATCTTAAATAGATAGATTATAAAGTTAAATAGATTACAAAGTTTAATGTTAAGGACTTATATGAAGTTATTTTTCAAAGATATCCATGAAAGAGATTTATTATTTATTCATTATTTATTTATTGTTATTTTTTATTTATATATTATTTATTTATTCTTTAATTTATGGCTGTCATATAAATTCGAAATTGCAAGATATACTTGCCTACCTGTTTGCAAAGACCCTGGTTTGTACAATTGCGGTGAAGATGTAATTGGAGAAACAGAAGTCGATTGAAAAGTCAGTGAAGTTTTTTTGGCCTTTGTAACTTGCTTCCTTTGTGACGACGTTACACCACGTTGCTTACAATGCTTTTTGCCTTGGAGTATCAATGCTTAAAGATGCACAAAGCACAAAGATTAAACTGTCACTTACAAGGAAACCTTGCAAATCCAAAAATTCTGATTTTGATAAAACCTTACACACATGTAGAAGGATTAAACAGGTGTACTTAGAAATTTTCAGTTGTCCAATATAAATGTAATTTTTTATACAATAGTGGTAAACAGACCTGTATATAATCACATTTGTAAAATTTTGGAAAAAAATTTAAATTTTGTACAATTTATTACAGGATTTCTTAATTTTGGAGATATATCGAGAAAAAGCGAAAAGCGTTTAACTAATATTTATACTTTATTTTTATACTTTTTAAAAATATTTTTCTATTTTTTGATTTCTTAACTTTGGAGATATATCGAGAAAAGCGAAAAGCGTTTTCCATATAAAAGTTTACATACAAAGTTTCATCCTTTAAAGTCGTTCTTAGGTAACTAACAATTTCTAAATTTATCTATTTACCTCTTTTACGTGTGCAAAGTTTTATCAGAATCTAGATTTTTGGGTTGTCAATGTTCCTTTAGTAGTCTCATTAAAAATATTTAACTAGTAGTATACACCAAAACATTTTTTACGTGATTTTAGATTATCATCTAATTTCGATTTTCTTTGCGATAAACCCGAATCTTTTGCTGCACTTCTACATTCTTCCTCCGAAGACTCTGAATAATCTGGCGATTTCTCAACTGGTATAAAAGAAAAGTTTTCGATAAATAAATCATATTATATGGGGGTGCCATGTCGGCAGTGAAGCTGTTAGACACGTGCCTGCAGCGTGTGAGAGTTTTAGTTCAGAATACTGTGATTTAGTCAATTGTAAAGTGGTACATGAGGTCCATTGTATTCTTGAAGATCTATAGTCTACGCCAAAACATCAGGAAGGTCTTTCACGTGATATCGAGTCGTCAGTTTCCCTTGAAGAAGTAAGGTAGCTAATTTTGAGGTTAGGAGGAACCTATAAAGCTGCGAGGGAAATGCCGAAAACGGACCCGACCAGTAACGACATCTCTGAGAATCATAGAAAACTCGAGGATAAACCCTCGGGCGATACGCCGGAGCGCAAATCCCATACTCCTACTCTATTGACCTTTGACTATATAACCATGGACTGCTAGTCCCCCCACTTTTCTCATATAAGCAATGTAATCCAACATGTATCGAGATTTAGCCCCGCCCCGATGACCAAAAAGCGGGAATTCAAACGTATTAAGGTTATGTTCAACGTAGAATTCTTCGAATCTCAAATATAGAAATAAAATACACATTGAGTAAATAAAAAATAGTGTTAAAAAAGCTTAAGAGGAAACAAATATGAAATCATAAAAATGTTAAAATATAATATTTATTCATATAAACTATTGTCCTTTAAAAAGAACGGTTTTTGTACAAGTGTGTCGAACAAAATTATCGTGCTCTTTCAGAGAAAGAACTTTACCCTCGTATCTTAATTTTACCTCTAAGTATTCCAATATAATTAATTTTATTAATTCGTATTTATGATTTTCTAATACATCTAATTCTAAGATATGTGCCTCAAAATTTGTAAAAATCATTTGTAGTTTTAAATTTCTAAAAACGTCACTTACAATCCGCATATGTACATTTTTAGTTTTTAACTTCTTTTCTAATTTGTACATGTTAAAAACTTTTTCAGTTGTCGAAGTCACAGCATACAAATCTGCTCGCGGATGTCTTAAGAATCCAAAACTTACGCGTTTAATAAAAGGTGAAGTGGCTTCTTCACATTCGTTTAAAAGACGGTAACATGTCAGGCATTTAAATTTTTGTAATATTTTTTTTCTACAAATCCTGAAATATAAAGAACTGCGTGGTTCAGTGATTTATCTATTACGAACAGAGGCAAATCATCTATAATAATGGAGGAATTAATTTCTTCGTATTTATCATCGACATGGTCATCGGTCATAAATGAAGCAGATATTTTCTTTCCCGCTGACACCGTTAAAATTGAGGTGCTATCAACGGGTATGCAGTTTGCTTCAGCAGAAGATTTAATTTCATTGTGGTGTAGTAATCGTTTATAAGCTGCTGCTAACTGGATACAATTTGGGTTATTGTTAAATCCACCCATTGCTCGGATACACGAAAAAAAATTTCTATGTGGTCTTGGGATAATTTATATGCCAAAATGTATTTTAAATATCCAGCCTCTACATAAGAGTGGTACATCATTTTTAAATTTTTCATATCTATTATGAACCCTATAAAGCCAGTCTTTACTTTAGAATTAATGATAAGTTGTCCATTCAATTTTAATCGAATTGTGGAAAAATAACGTGTTGCTTCATCAAAGAATTGAAAAAAAGAAAACTTGGTACTTTCCATTAATGGCTTTTTAAAACCATTTGAAAATAGACTTCTTGAATTTAAACAATCAAAGGTGTTGTTTACCATTCTACAAAACTTAGCTGTTGCTGCACAATCAACAAAGTCAGGATGCCCATCATCCTGAAGTTGTTCTAAAGCTGCAGCACAGCTTTCGCTTAACGTTTGCGCTGCTAATTTTACGTTCATTTTATTTTTGAACCATTTTATGTGTTTCTGGTTTAATTTATTACGTAAATGAAAACCTCCAGATTCCTGTAATTTTACTAAATTTTCGATATACTTAAAATCGATAATACGATTTTGATCATCGTATAATATTCTTTTCGTTGCAAAAGCATTTCTTACAAGCTTCAGCATATGTGCAGCATCGAAAAATATAGCAATATTATAAAGACCTGACGGGTGTGTAAAGAATGCTTTGTCGTTAAATACATCAGCATTCAATGTATTGCACATCGAAACATTTGCAGGTAATCCGTCGAAAGTTAAGGCAATAATATGTACACCCGACGTGGTGACAAAATCTATTACCTTTTTAGTTATTTCAGCGCGTTCATCCGCTGTTAAACCGGCCACCAAAAAATATGCAACGGGTATTTTCCATCTCTCATTGATTCCGGTTAATAAATATATTAAGGCTTCTTTTGCCACTGGTAAGTCTTCTGGATCTCTTATTATTAATCCATAATCAACATATCCAACGAATCTCTTTTCAGCGTGATTATACTGAATTTGTTTTCTTATAGCCATTTCATCCATCGATAAGCATGCATATAGTTTTTTATTACCGGCAGCTTTAGTTTTTCTCTTTAAAATATCTATTGCTTCTTGAGTGAATCCAGGTGACCCTTTCGTATTACTATACCATGAACGTATTGTTGATGGAGCCGGTAATTTATTTTTAAAAGCTTGTCGGATATAATTGTAGGCTTTCGGGCTGTAAAAGTTTACGGTTAAAGCAAAAGCACGTAGCTGTGGTGAATATGTACCTTTAACTTTCCCTTTTTCTATTTCTGCGATGATCGTAGTCTCTTCTGAAACAGCCTAAACATTTGTTTTAAAATTTTAGTTTATGAAGAAACAACAAATAATTTGTACACAATTTATTAATTTGATGTATAAAAATCCTAAACATTCCAATTACTCTGAAATTAGTAATTAAGTATTAATATTAGTAAATATAATTTATATAACTAAGTTATATAATTAAATTACAGAAATATTAATTACATTAATTTTTCTATCAATTACAATGATCATTACAAATTACAATGTGACGTATTTTATTTACAATCGGATTTAATATTGGATTAATAATACCTTATAATCAAAGAAATTAAGTATATTATCTTACAATTTTAATTATCATTCTAATCCTATGATTCCATAATCTTAATTCTATAATTCTATCTTTTTTTTTTTTTTAATATAATCTTAATTTTAATTATATTTCTAATCCTATAATTCTATAATTCTATAATTCTATAATCCTATAATTTTTCTATCAAATTACAATGATCATTACAATGTGATGTATTTTATTTACAATCGGATTTAATATCGGATTAATAATACCTTATTAATAATCAGAGAAATTAAGGGTAATTAT
>NW_011966808.1:5313-16747 GCF_000949405.1 Vollenhovia emeryi | reverse complement strand
CATTCCGCCGCCCACACCGCCATGACAGGCAGGGGGGGCCGCCCGCAAGTCGCGGGTGAGTCCCCTCCCCATTTAGTGGGCGGAACACCGCCGAGGCGGTGAAGAGAAGGCCCTCCCCCAACAACAACGGGGGAGGCAGCCGGGGTCTGGCGGGCTGCGATTCCCGTCAGGCCCTGCCTCCACGGAGGCGGGCGGTAGAGATCGTGGCTGCCTCTGCCGTCCAGAAGAGTAGCGGACTCCCCCGCGGGGGGAGGCCCCCTCCCCCACGTTAACGGGGGAGGGTGCGCGAAGGCCCGCCTGTCAAACGGCGGGCCGGTGCGGGGGGCGTTCAGAAGTAATGGCTCTGCCAAATCCTGGGCGCCCCCCAAGTTACAGCACCGCGCAGACCACCGTGTGGTTTTAGTGAGGTAAGCCCAGCGGCCGCAATGTTAGCGGTCGCAGCCGATCGTTATTAGGCGGGCAGTCCCACATAACCCGGGCCACTTGTAAACTCCCTTCCCAGAGGGGGGCCCGGGTATCCATAAAGGATTTCCACACGTAAATGAAAAAAAACAACCTGATGGACAGCTCACTCGCAAGAGGTATCTCTGCAGATGATCCCTTAGACCAGATTCCCAAGCCAAATGGTTCCACTGGAACCCTACCAATCGACGGCCCTTCGGACATCCAACAGCAATTGAGGCCCTGAGACAGGAAAACCGCAAAAATTTCAAGGACTTAAGAGTCGAACTCGCAACCAACAACGCAAGTATCAAAGAGGAGATTCAACAGCTGAGAGACGTTATAAACATAGAAAAGGAAAACAGAAACGCGGTCCAAGAAATGTTGCTGAACAGAATAGATGTGCTGGAAGAAAGACTTGAAAATGCAACTCTTCCCGTCAAAGACCCAGATCTCGAAGCTAGGATCAAAGCTCTGGAGAGAAAAATATCCGGACATTCAGGGCAACTACAGACAGGTGCATTTCCGAGACTCAACGACCTGGCGCGAAAACTCGAGAACCAGAACAAAATGGACAGAAAAAACAATATAATTGTTAAAGGACTCACGCCTGCTAGCTCGGATTTGAAAAAAGACGTCGACTCCTTCCTTACAAATGAGTTCTCAGTAACCGACGCGGTCCTGGATGCACGCTTGGTAGGTACGGGAAAAAGGCTGATATTGGTGAAACTATCCAATTTCGATGAAAAAATGAAGATCATGAAGAACAAGAGTAGAGTGCTAGCGAACAGTCACATCTTCATCGACAGCGATCTGACTCACGCGGAACAATCATCACAACAAAAGCTTCGTGAAATAGCACGTCTCGAGCGCAGTAAAAACCGAGACGTAAAAATAGCACACCAGAAAATTCAAATAGACGGAGTCTGGATGCGCTGAAACGATCAACTGGGAAAGCTTCAACCCCTGCTAACACATAGACTAAACCGAGAGGGGGCTTTCTTGAATGACCCTCGAATCCAGGAGACAGAATCAACAAACGTCAGAACGAGAGCGATCTACACACCCCAAAATGTACAAAATGTCCAAGAACATCACTCGGAGTAAAAAAACGGAGAAAACAACAACTCGACATAATATATTAGAACGTTCAGGGATATAAGAACCTTCTGAAGGCAACGCCCCCTAACGACGCAGACATCATATGTGCAGCTGAAACATGGCTTCAAGCACCTGTTAACCTGCCACCGAAATGGACAAGCTATAACGCATCATGGGTCAACGCAACTAAGGAGAAGAGCAAAGGGCGCGCGAGCGGCGGTATCCTCGCATTATATGATAAGAAATTGAAGGTAACACAGTTAGAAGCGGCAGATAGTTGGACCTTTGTACTTGTAGAAACAAATAATCTCGTTCAGGTGATAGGGTTTGTTTATTTCACCCCTGATAGGGACATTGCGCTTGTACTCGAGCTACTGCAAGACTCAATAGAGCCATTATTTATGAGATACCCCGGCATCCCTTTTTACTTGATAGGTGACTTTAATGCGCGTGTGGGTGATGCAGATGTAATCCCTGAAAAATCGCTGGACTGCACAAACCTTTTTGAAGATCGCACTTTTTTAGATCAAACGAAGAACAGTAGAGGGCGTAAGCTTGCGGACTTCATGAACGAAAACGGGTTAATACTGATAAACGGCAGGACGACTGGGGATAGACCAGCCGCGTACACTTTCTGCAGCTCGGCGGGAAAAAGCACAATCGACTTGGTATGGGCTAATCTAGTACAACAGAATTAATTATCAACTTTCAGATCCTACACTTTTCCGCTCTGTCTGACCACTTTCCAATATCGCTCAGCATAAAGTGTGACATTGAAAAAAACAAATTAAAACAGCACACAAAGTATGAGGTGTCGCGACTCTGCTGGAACCCTGATGCAGCACAAAAATATGAATCGAGTATGCTTTGGTCCCATAGAACTCGGGTCGATTTTGCAACTCAATCCCCCGAAGAGCTGCATGAGGGTTTATGCGCTGCAATCCGAACGGCCGCCTCAGAGGCAGGTATGATTAGGAAAATAAAGAACCCACGTAAACAGGAGAATAGGGCGCCTTGGTTCGACGCAGACTGTATTAACGAGAAAAAACAGCTACGAACGCTCCTTAGAATCTGCGAGAGGAACCGATTCGAGAATAGGGCCATGGCGGAATACCTAAAAACAAAAAAGCGATATCGTCAGCTCTGTAAGACTAAACAGAAAAGATATGAAAACGAGATCATAGCACAACTATCAAATACAAAAGACGCAGAAAACTTTTGGAAAGCACTACGTAAGTTTAGAACAAAGAACTTTGATTCATCGTCAATAGATCAAAGACAATGGGTTCGTTTTTATGCTTCAATTTTTCCACCAAAACTCATAGACGACACTAATTACTTTGAAACCCTGGATCCCTTTTTGGACATTGACTTTACGACAGAGGAAGTTAAAGCTGCATTAAGAAGGATCAAGAACAACAAAGTCCCCGGAGCTGACGGTGTCGCTAATGAATTCCTAAAAAACCTCCCTGAGAACTGGATTTTTTACCTCGTTTGTTTATTTAATAAGATCCTACGCGAAGAAAAACCCCCTTGTAAATGGGCAGATGTAATAATGGCAATGATTTTTAAAAAAGGTGACAAATCGGACCCACTTAACTATAGAGGTATCGCGCTGATAAATCATATCACTAAGATCTTTACGCAAATAATCGCAACTAGACTTGTGACCTGGGTAGAAGTCCGTGTTTTGCCTGAGAACCAAGCTGGCTTCAGGAAAAAAATGAGCTGTCTCGATAATGTGTACGCGCTTAGCTCAGCCATTCAGTTTAGACTTAGAAATGAAAAAACTCACGCGTACACAATATTTGTCGATTTCCGTAGAGCTTTCGACTCTGTTAACCATCAAAAGTTGTGGGGCAAGCTACATAAAATAGGAATAAGCGCGAAAATAATAAGAATACTCAGGGCAATTTACGAGATGGCCTCCCTACAGGTTAGATGCAGCGACTCGCTAACTGACAAGATAGAAATAACGGAAGGTGTCTTGCAAGGCGAAATTTTAAGCCCCCTTCTTTTTTTTCTGTTTATTGCGGACATGGAACGCTACTTTAGGGATAATTCGCTGGAGGGTATCCAGGTAGACAGTGAAAATGATATATTGTTACTCTCCTACGCCGACGATCTAGCAATTCTGGCGGTCTCCCCCTCAGATGTAAAAAGAAAGCTAAAAATCTACATGAATATTGTGACGTTCACAGCCTCACGGTAAATACAACCAAAACAAAAGTCCTTATCTGCAAAAGGGGAGGCTGCGCCAGAAAGTGCGACACAGAATTCTGGTTCGCGAACCAGAGGATCGAGGTGGTCTCTAGTTACGTTTTTCTCGGAGTGGTGTTTAGCAGCTCCTCTCTTGGGCTGATGGCGGCATCGGCGGCGTACAAGAAAGCGAACATGGCCTCGGCCGCTCTTTTAGCGATAATATCGAAAGCAAAAATGAATAATCTCTTAAGTATCTGTAAACTCTACGATAGCATGTCGGCTTCTGTCCTCTTGTATGCCGCCCCTGTCTGGGCTATTAGATATTTGGGCGTCATTGAAAAATCTCAAAATGTCTTTTTCAAACGTGTTCTGGGCCTCCCTAAATGTACATCAGGCGTGCTCCTAAGAACAGAAATAGGAAGACAAAGAATGTCTCCTAGAGTCCTTAAGCTGGCGTGCGACTGGATTATAAGGGTGTTGAGCATGAACGACAGGCGTTTACCAAAAATTTGCTTCAAGCGTTGAACTCTACAAGAGACACTCCGCTGAAAACAAGTATAACTGGGCCGGACAAATCGCCGAAAAAATAGAAGAAATCGCACCAGATTTCATACAGCTATTTGACAACTTGAATGAGGGCGTTATTGGAGTTAAGTAATCAATACAATTCATTTATTCTGTTTTTTGTTTCTTTTTAGTTTGGCATAGTTTAAACGTAGCGGTGCAGTGTAGCACCATCTATAATCTAGTAACTTTTTATTTTGCAAGTTTTCCTCCTTAACGTTTTTCTATTGACTATGTTCATGTTCCCTTCAATATTACAAGAAGGAACATTGTGTGTACTCTACTCGTCACCTTTTGAATAAACTGTTGAATATAAGCTTTCGAATTTCGACAATACTCTCGATAGGCACAGGTAATGACATCTCTGTATCGGTATGCGAGCGTAGCGACTAGTGCGGCGCTGTATGTGCGTTACGGGTGTATCAGTTAGTCTAACGGAAGATCCAAGCAGCATTGGACGTCTTCCGTGTGAGCTCTTTTGTGTTGCCCGTGCTCACTACTGCATATGTATAATAATCTATACTAAGTATATATATGTGTTCAAGCAAGATTAACCAGTGCTATCTTTCTTCTCCGTAATTCCTTTGCCCTCAACCTACTCGGCAAACGACTATTTCCAACAGGTTATGGGCCCAGTTTGTCGCTCGAGGGGCAAAACTGTTTGAGTGGCAGGAGAAAGAGAGGTCATGCTGGAGGTCGCGTGAGTTCACGGAAGAAAGTGGTGTTTCAAAAGTGCGCCCTTTTTTTCTCTTGAGAAACGGTTTGCCGGACTTCAATAACTGTGAAAAATGTCGGAAGAATTGTTCGCGAAACACATGGTGAAGTTCGACGGGAAGAATTTCCAACTCTGGAAATTCCAAATGGTGTCAGCCCTAACGGCCCATGGAATTCACGATGTAGTCACGGGTGCGAGAGCGAGGCCGGTTGATGTGACCACGGCCGACGGAAAAAGTTGGATCAAGGAGAACGCGAAAGCGATGTTCATCATATCCTCAGCCATGGAATACTCTCAGTTGGAGTATCTAATTACGTGCAATACAGCCAGGGACATGTGGACAAAGCTGAGTTCGATCCATGAACAAACATCAGAGTCTAATAAGTTAATACTCTTGCAACGGTTTCACGAATACAAGATGGACGCGAATGACAAAGCAGTTCAGCACATCGCGAAAATTCAAAACATGGCTCGACAACTCAAGGACGTTGGAGAGAATGTCTCGGATACGGCAGTAATGGCAAAAATTCTTGGGAGTCTACCAGGAAAATTTGGTGCGCTGGTTACAGCGTGGGATAGTGTCAGCCCTGCAGAGCAAACAGTACAGAAACTGCAAGAACGTCTAATCAAAGAAGAAAATCGTTTGTCTGCCGAGGATTCTATCACGGATGCCTTAGCCGTAGTGTCCACGAGTGAAAAACGTGATCGCAATGGCAAGTCGTGCAAGAAGAATCAGGAAAAGTTCAAGAAAAAGACGTCGGACATTGAGTGCTACTACTGTAAGAAAAAAGGACACATGAAAAGAAATTGCCGAAAAAGGCTACGTGATGCCCATTCTACACCTAGGGATGATCCTACTTGTGGCTCATCCGATACTCGCTTCTATACCTAAAGCTAATCCTACTTACAGCTTATCCGAGGGAGTAGTATAAAGTGTAAAAGGTTTACACTTTGGTTGGTTTCCAATCGTACCAAAGTACAACTACAGTGTACCTTTTACACTTTATACTACTTCCTCGGATAAGCTGTAAGTAGGATTAGCTTTAGGTATAGAAGCGAGTATCCGATGAGCCACAAGTAGGATCATCCCTAGGTGTAGAATGGGCATGAGGAACAATCGGGACAAGGTGAAAAGGACAGTGCCGGTGCTTTCATAGCCACGTGTTCAGACAGTGAAAGTGGAAGACATAGTGTCGATAAAGAAGAGAACCGTCGACATGCTCCCACTGTCGATCAAGAAGGACACGTCCTGAATCTTGATACAGAGGACGTCTGGCTTACCGACAGTGGAGCATCTCGACACATCACCTTCAGAAAAGACTGGCTATCAGATTTTCGTCCAAGCAACAATGAGACGGTCTCCCTAGGAAACAACAGCCAGCTAAAATCATTCGGTTCCGGTACAGTATATATAAAGAAACTCGTTAACGGTGCGTGGAAAGAAGATAGAATAGACAATGTGCTATACGTACCATCAATACGAAAGAATTTATTTTCAGTAGGAGTGTGTACTACGAAGAACTATGAAGTGTGCTTCAAAGGACGACACGTAATTATTCGCTCTGAGGGTGTGCCTGTTGGGGAAGGTATCCGGCAGAAGAATGACATATTTAGAATGTTCTTCAGAGTGGTCAAGAATGCTGAAGCAAATGCAGCGGAGAATAGTCTCAAGGTATGGTACGATAGACTAGGCCATGTGAATCAACGCTCACTTCTAAGGATGGCAGACTGTGGACTGATCAACAACGCAGAAGCAGAATCCAAGGATTTTTTCTGTGCAGCCTGTCAGGAGGGCAAACTACACAGAAAGCCGTTCGCAAAACGGGAGCTCAACGATTCCTGGAAACCTGGTGAAATGTTTCATAGTGATGTGTGCGGTCCAATGTCGACAGAATCAGTTGGAGGATCCAAATTTTTCCTGACATTTATCGACGAAGCCACAAGTTTCAGGACCGTATACTTTATCAGGCACAAGTCGGATGTCTACGAAAAATTTAAAGAATTCGAACGTCTAATCTACAACAAGTTTGGCAGATCCATGAAAGTGTTGAGAACAGACAAGGGAGTATTGCAACACGCAAATGACGCAATATCTCAAGGCACATGGAATCGTCATGGAAAACACAGCGCCGTTCACTCCTGAGCAAAACGGGAAAGCAGAGAGAGAGAATCGGACCATAGTGGAAAGCGCCAGATCCATGTTACAGGCCACAACTCTACCAAAGTATTTATGGGCGGAAGCAGTGAACACCGCAGTATATACTCTCAACAGGACAGTACCAAGCAAAGGCGAGGCCGTCACTCCGTATCAAGGTTGGACTATGAAGAAACCATGTCTGTCACATGTGAGAATCTTCGGCTGCGAAGCGTTTGTTCACGTGCCAAAGCTACAAAGAACGAAGTTCGACTCAAAAGCGAAAAAACTGATCCTAGTTGCATACCAAGGAGAATCCAACAATTACCGGCTGTTCGATCCAACAACAAGGAAGGTGTCAGTAGCGAGGGACGTCGCCTTCTACGAAAAAAGCATCATCGAAGTTCCTTCAACCTCCACAGTTGAGATAACCATCCCACACTGTGACAAGACGGAAGAAGAAGAAGAGATCGCGTCTCGGGATAATTCACTTCAGGATGAGGCAGCCAACGAGATCAACAACGACGAGATACCTCGAAAAGATGCCGCAAAAAGGGAGCTGAGGGATAGATCAACAATCACTCGTCCAATAAGGTATGAAGTGAATTATTCCGAATGCGACGCACCTAATTCATTCAAGGAAGCCATGTCGGGACCAGACGTCCAAAACTGGAAGGAAGCAATCCAGGAGGAACTGGAGGCTCATCAGAGGAATGGCACTTGGTCAATAATCCCAGCAGAGGAAGGTCAACGACTTATCGATTCCAGATGGGTCTTTCGTCTGATAAGAGATTCTTCTGGAAAAATCCGCCGATACAAAGCTCGTCTCTGCGCGAGAGGATTTATGCAGGAACAAGGTATAGATTACTCTGAAACCTTCTCGCCCATAGTGAGGTACAGTTCAGTCCGCGCGTTGTTGTCAATTGTAGCATACGAAGATTTAGAACTTATTCAATTTGATGTAAAAACCGCGTTTCTGTATGGCAAGTTAGAAGAAGATATTTTTATGAAAGTACCGGAAGGAGTAACTGTCAATAACTCGAAGGGAAGCATAGTATGCAAACTTGATAAAGCCTTATACGGTTTAAAACAAGCACCTCGGTGCTGGAATCTCGAAATCAAATCGTTCTTAGATCGTTTCAAGTTTAAAACTGCGGATTCGGACTCATGTATTTTTCGCGGTCAAATAGAAGGTGATGATGTGTATTTAGCATTGTTTGTAGACGATGGTTTGATAGCAGCTAAACAATGTAACTCTATCGAAAGGATCATAACAATTCTAAAACATTCATTTGAAATTACCGTAGGAAATGCAGATACATTTGTAGGACTGCTATTAAAGCGCGATAGAAAAGAAAAGACACTATTCATTTATCAGGAAACTTACACTAAGAAACTTATCGAAAAATTCGGGATGAGGGATGCCAAACCAATTTCAACTCCCGCGGATATTCATAATGTACTACATCCGACGGAAGAAAAATCCGTACCCCGAGAAACTGTACCCTATAGGGAAGCCATAGGCTCACTGTTATTTTTAGCGACCACTACAAGGCGAGATATAGCCTTTGCCGTAAATCAAGTCAGCAGATATCTCGAGAAGCATGACAATAATCACTGGCAAGCAGTAAAGCGAATCATTCGATATCTAAAAGGAGCCACTGATTATGGTATAAGTTACAATGCGAGTAACTCTGATTTTCAGCTCTTGGGATATTCCGATGCTGACTACGCGAGCGATACAGGGACACGAAGGTCCACGTCCGGATATATTTTTATGTTGATAGGCGGACCAATAGCGTGGTCATCAGAAAGACAAAAAATGGTAACACTAAGCACCACTGAGGCAGAATATGTTGCTGCCACAACAGCTACAAAGGAATTAATATGGCTAAGACGTCTGCTTAAAGACTTCGGACATGGTTGCACTGAAGCAAGCAAGTTATATGTAGATAATCAGAGTGCAATTAAACTGGCCAAGAATCCCGAGTATCACAAAAGGACGAAACATATAGATATCAGATTTCATTTTATAAGAGAAAAGGTAGCTAGTAAAGAAATAACTCTGCTATATGTTCCGTCCGAATTACAATTAGCAGACATTCTTACTAAGGCTCTGCCGAAAGAGCATTTTTGTAAAGTGCGAAATAACTTTGGAATGTCGTCAATTTTGTCGGAACTCTCAAGCGAAGGGAGTGTTGAATATAAGCTTTCGAATTTCGACAATACTCTCGATAGGCACAGGTAATGACATCTCTGTATCGGTATGCGAGCGTAGCGACTAGTGCGGCGCTGTATGTGCGTTACGGGTGTATCAGTTAGTCTAACGGAAGATCCAAGCAGCATTGGACGTCTTCCGTGTGAGCTCTTTTGTGTTGCCCGTGCTCACTACTGCATATGTATAATAATCTATACTAAGTATATATATGTGTTCAAGCAAGATTAACCAGTGCTATCTTTCTTCTCCGTAATTCCTTTGCCCTCAACCTACTCGGCAAACGACTATTTCCAACATAAACAAGTCGTAAGTTACAATCGGCCTTTATCCCTCTTTGAAGATAATAACCTTGCATTGCTAACAGGTTATGGGCCCAGACTCGTTTGGTTGCAATTAAAAGCGTGTCTCGTGGATTTATTGAGTTTCGTCTTCGAATGGTATAAGCGATACAAAGATGGCCACGTCATTAGATACTACAGCAAAATACATTATCCCGCGGCTTAATGCCACAAATTACTTCAACCGGCGGTTTCGCATGGAAATGTTGCTAAAAGAGAAGAGTATCTGGAATACAATTAGTGAGGATAAACCATCACCCGTCACTTCTGAATGGACAAAATCCGATGAAAAAGCATTAGCCACGATATCGTTGATGATCGACGATGATCAAATTCAGCACATTAGAACCTGTAAATGTGCAAAGGATGTATGGACCGCACTGAAGGGATTCCACGAGCGTGATACACCCGGTAGTAAGGTTAGAATTCTCCGTACCATTATGCGACAACGTGCCGACGAGAACAGCGATATGGAGGCTCATGTAAATCGTATGAACGAGTTGTTCCAGCAGTTGTTGGCCCTTGGGGACGAGCTCAATCCAGAATTTATTATGAGCGCAACGCTTCTTGGTTCACTACCAAGTAGTTACGACAGTTTGATCACAGCACTAGAGGCACGATCGGAAGCCGAATTGTCATCAAATTTTGTGCTTTCTAAAATTATTGAAGAGTGCCGGCGACGCAAAGAGAGAGATGACGAGGGTCAAGGCGAGTCACATGTATTGAAGTTCTCGAATGTTGATGCAATTACATGTTATTTCTGCAAGCGCAAAGGACATTATCGCAACAAATGTGACGAGTATGCCAAATGGAAGGCAAAGAAAGGATTTACAGGTAATCAAGATAAATCAAAAGCTAATGTAGTCAAGTGCGATGATGCCTCTGATGAGTTGTTATTCTTGGTTGGCAGAGCCAAGGATGGATTCTCGATTCTGGGGCAACTTGTCATGTTGCCTGCAAACGTGAAGATTTCATTGAATTTGATGGGTCACATAGCGAAAAGGTGTCGATGGCAAACCAGCAAGAGGTCAAGGCATCCGGCAAAGGCAAAGTGGCCGTGGTATTTGTGAATGACAGTGGTGACACAACGAGAGTAACAATCGAGAATGTCTTATATGTCCCATCAGTTGGAGGAAATTTGATTTCTGTGAAGCGGCTGACAGAGAAGGGATTTAAAGTAGGATTCAGCGGCAGCATATGTGAAATTCGTACTAGCAATGATAAACGTCAAGTCGCTGTAGGTGATATTGTTGGGAATCTATACCAGATGCGAATAGCAAATGAGGTGAATGCAATAGCCAGCTGTCAAAAGTTATGCATTCATCAATGGCATCGTGTTCTGGGTCATCGTGACATTGATGTTGTCAAGAAAATTTCGTCAAGTAACCTTGTGACTGGGATGATGCTGGCAGACTGTGATTCCGGATGTACTCATCTAAATAACTGCGAAACATGTATTCAAGGCAAAGTAACACGTGTGCCTTTTCCAAAAGAATCACTGAGTCGTTCATCTGCAGTATTGGATTTGGTCCACAGGCTTGGATTTGGCGACGTATGTGGTCCTATGCAAACGAAGACTGTCTCAGGTAATCGTTATTTATTAACGTTTATTGATGATTTTTCAAGATACACAATGATTTACTTAATTAAAGAGAAGTCACAAGTGTTTCAGAAATTCAAGGAATTTCATCAATTAGTACAAAACCAATTTGACAGAAAAA
>NW_011966808.1:0-3026 GCF_000949405.1 Vollenhovia emeryi | reverse complement strand
TCAAGTTAAGAAATTGATTAGATATCTAAAGGGCACGTCATCATTACGTCTAAAATTGGGAGGAGTTAAGGATGACGAGAATTTAATTGGTTTTGTGGATGCAAGCTGGGCCGAAGATCGTGAGACAAGAAAATCCAATTCTGGCTTCATATTCATGCTCGGTGGCGCAGTTGGTTGGAGTTGTAAGCAGCAGGATTGCATCGCTTTATCATCAACAGAAGCAGAATTTATCGCGCTTTCGGAGGCATGCAAAGAATCAATTTGGATACAACGACTCTTGGATGACTTCAAGTGGAGAGGACAAACTCAAACGAAAATCTTTGAAGATAATCAAAGCGTCTTAAAGATGATTACCAATGAAAGATTAAGCGCAAGAACGAAGCACATTGACACAAGGATTCATTTTGTAAAAGATCATATATTGATAAGAAGCACGTTATTTGCGAATATTGTCCAACCGAAACCATGTTGGCAGATTTATTAACTAAAGGATTAGCCAAAAATAAGTTTATTGTATTTATATCAGAGATCGCTGCGGTTTAATTTGTATTCATTAAGGAGGAGTATTGGAGTTAAGTAATCAATACAATTCATTTATTCTGTTTTTGTTTCTTTTTAGTTTGGCATAGTTTAAACGTAGCGGTGCAGTGTAGCACCATCTATAATCTAGTAACTTTTTATTTTGCAAGTTTTCCTCCTTAACGTTTTTCTATTGACTATGTTCATGTTCCCTTCAATATTACAAGAAGGAACATTGTGTGTACTCTACTCGTCACCTTTTGAATAAACAAGTCGTAAGTTTATACAATCGGCCTTTATCCCTCTTTGAAGATAATAACCTTGCATTGCTAACAGGCGTTTGGAAGGCAGCCTCAGCGGATCTCTATGCTCAGATTGATAGGCATTTCTCGGATCGGGACGCACTCGAACTGGCACAATCAGATTCGTCGCAGACGACGCTCCTGAGAATGAAATCGGGAGTAGTCGCCGAATATTTCGGTGCTAAAGTTACCTGGCCAGCAATCAGAGTTATGTGCCAATTGAGACTAGCAAATAAGTACTCTTTTAGAATTTATGTCAATCGCGAAAACTATAAGTTCGACATTATGGTGAACTGCCCTGTTTGCAACACTCACGAGAGAGACTCAGTAGAACATTTTATTATGAAATGCCCAATCCTCGATCCTCTACGCCGACATTATTTACCACGTGTAACTCAAGAAAATATAACACTAACTGAATTATTAACATGCTCCGATAATACCACAATTAATGCAATGTTTCACTTCGTCAGCAGCAGCTGCAGATTACGAGCGTTTATGCTATACGAATGAATCCGATGTAAATTAGTTGTAGCGAACAGGCTGTAAATGTAAATATATTTATTTTATTTTGTATAAATTAGCCAGGCGATCCCCCCTTGCTATAGAATCTATTGTATTCTGGTAAGCAAATAAATATTCATTCATTCATTCATTCATTCAAATCATATTATATTTGAAAGAGATTTATTATTTATTAATCTTATGTATTATTTACTCATTGTTTATTTATTACTATTTATTTTTTATTTTTTATTTATATATTCATGTATTTATCTTCAAAAAATTTCAAGTTACAAAAGTATTAATCAATTTTTTATTTTTCCTGTATTTTAGTGAGTGCCAAACAGTATCAAATAGAATTTATTGACAAAGGAAAAGATATTAAATCTGTTAATTTTGTACCATTTAATATTAATAATAATATTTTAAAATTTCAGATAACTTTCAAAATCATAATTCGTTTTGGAGAAAATGCTAAAGAAATTATTATTTTATAAGTAATAAACGCTATGGTGCTATTAATCTTTTTATGACTTATAAAACAATAATTTAATTAATTTGATAAATGTAGACTTACACATGTGATGGCTTTTGTTTGAAAAGATGGCACATTCACAATCTCATTAATTTTTTCGTCTCTTCCTTTCGCTTTATTCGCGAGAGATTGTGTAATTATTTCGGCCTTTTTCATTGGCTCTTCACACCCACTTGTGAAAGCAAATTCTTCCACAGTCAGTCGCTGTATACGTTGTATCGCTTCTTCATATGTTGCTGTACAGATAATTTAAAATTTGCAAATGCACATTTTTAGAATGTATCCTTATTAATATTAAATTAATATGCTTTTGCAATATGCAATTTAATAAAATATCATTATACGAACCCGCACCACCCCGAATCGTAACAAGGTATCGAGGCCAATCATCAGGTGGATCTTGTCTATCAAAAATCATTTTTTCTAATTCCTTTTTACGTTCCGAGTCATAAGGTGGTGGCATAAATTTGGCAAAACATTTTCCAAGACACAAATCAAATTCAACCCAGTTAGTTGGAACACAATCTATGCTTTTCTTTCCATCTTTCGATATATAATCAACAAATTCTATCAGTTGATATAAATAAACGCTTTCATTCGTCATCTAAAATATAATTTAAATATTTCATGATTTGAATTATAACTTACGGAACATATCATATTATTAGCAGTACGTAATAAAAATTGACTCGTTAAAATACGCTCACAACAGAGTTATAAGCGTGATTAGGCAGCAGAATTATAATGTATTTGTTTGATTATAAATTATAACTAATTTCAAACGCAATGAATTCTAGTTGCGGCGCCAGGAGGTCCGAAAAAGTAACAAGTAAGACGATGTAATAAGCTCAATACAAAGTAAGTTTTTATTGCTATTCTGAAAAGGAATGATAACCGCTAGTAACTGATTAAATATACTGCCCGAAAATGAGAGGCGTCCGCTGACGCGTATGATGCCAGAAGCGAGAAGCGTCTGAAGATGCGTTTGCCGCCCGAAGGCGAGTAACGTCCGAAGACGCGTATGCCGCCCGAAGGCGAGTAACGTCCGAAGACGCGTGTGCCGCCCGAAGGCGAGGAACGTCCGAAGACGTGTATGCCGCCCGAAGGCGAGTAACGTCCGAAGACGCGTATGCCGCCCGAAGGCGAGTAACGTCCGAAGACGCGTA
>NW_011966807.1:32812-34411 GCF_000949405.1 Vollenhovia emeryi | reverse complement strand
CAGATTTCAAAGTCGCCCCTCTCCCGCCCCCGGGGGTGGTGCAGGGGGGTCGAGCTTTATGTTAATGGATGTCCCTCTTCGAGGTGAACAACTTTTATTGCAACTTTTTTTTAATCCGATTTGTATTTTTCCAAATATTCTGAAAAACAGTTTTAAATGCCTCACCCTGTAGACTGCGCATTGTGGCTGCAGACGTTTGCACACCTGAGAAAGAGACAACGGGTCTGTTTTTTATTGCTGCACTCCTGAACTAGTGCACACTGGTGCAATGAGTTGGAATGAGAGGTAATCTATTTGTTTCATTTTAACTTATTGTACTAGTTCAGTAGTGCAGTAATAAAGAACAGGCCTAATATGTCCTTTACCTCGTATCTCTTTCTCTGTCTATCTATCGTTCCTCTACTCTTTTGTTTACCCCCACTACTTCACTTCGACAAAGACAAAGATACGAGCGAACACCAGCTATCTCGTTCTAAAGTTGGCACATGTTTTCACGCAAGTAAAGTAGGGAACGCGCAGTCTATATATACCACAGTATAACCAGTAGTTGCATTCTCTGTCGGCACCTTTGATCTGGGCGTTCTCAATTTTCCGCCATGTTTTTATTCGCGCCAACAGTGTATCAACGGCTAAAAGTGCCTGGGCCCTTTTCAGGATCGTATCCAGGAAAGGCGCATACGAACTGGCATACATTATTTATTGTAAATGGAAATGGCCTATGAAAAAAAATGTTCTAATAAAAGTAATCTTGCTCCAACGTATAAAAGTATTTACGCGTTATTCGTCAACACTGCAAATTTTTCAATGTCACACCGACTTTGCACTAACACACGTACAAAAATCCTGTGATTGGTCAGGATAAAAACATGTCGGATGCGCAGTACGGATCGGCACGAACGTGAAACAAAAGAGCGAGTGCCACTACTGGTTATACTGTGTATATGTATACTATGTCTATGGTAAGCACTCGGACTCGCTTCTTCCTCTTCCCCTCTACTGCCTTCTGTTGTCCGTGATCGCAGCGCGAATTCGCCTTCCGGCACTCGTGCGAACTGGACGTGCGTGTGAGCGCTCTAGCGGGACCTGTTGCGTCATTTCGTTTGAGTGTGTGTTGAGAGAGAACGCGATCGCGAGTGGTTTTTGTGACTAATAATACATTTTAATGGTAATTATGGAGAATAGGAACTTTTCCGAATTTTGATATTTTCTTGCGGTTTTTTTGGTAAAAACCTTTGTTGTGACTCCGACAGTGATAATCAATCGGGGGAGCCCGAAAAATATGCACCCCGAGTGACCTTCAGAAGGTTTTAGCCGTCTGTCGTACGTCATGGCAGTACAATATGCGTGGAGACATTATGTTCCGCCCCCCTGTGGGGGGGGGGCTCCACCTCGTTAGAATATAACCCTACCCAAACTATGTCCGAGGTGTGGAGTGGATCTCGCCTCACGTGGAAAGTCGCAAACCCATGTGGAACAGTACAACAAAGCATGCACTTCCACCGTTGTACTGTTCCACATAGGTTTGCGACTTTCCACGTGAAGCAAGATCCGCTCCACACCTCGGACATAGTTTGGGTAGGGTTATATTTTAACGAGGTG
>NW_011966807.1:25156-32402 GCF_000949405.1 Vollenhovia emeryi | reverse complement strand
GGGGGGGGGCGGAACATACTGTCTTCACGCATGTTGTACTTCCATGACGTACGACAGATGGAGTTGAGTGGACAGATATGGAAGAACAGTACAATAAAGCACGTTATGTGATTTCAAAAACTCCAATAATTCTTCTTGATTGTTACACATTCGCAAAAAAAGATGTTAGCTTCAGAACACAGCCTTCGCAATCCATTGTCACAATCCAAGCACATGTATCTCTGTTCGTATACTAAGAGAAACTGTCGGTATATTCTCTATTATCCAAATACAGCAGTCAATATCTCGTACTGTTGTTTACATGAAGCCGAGTATAACCTATGTAGATTAGTGACGTGCTTTAAACAATTAAATATTTTTAAAGCACGCTACGAACCCATGTGGCATCTCGTTTCGCGCGGAAAGAACGAGCGACGGCTAAAACCTTCTGAAGGTCACTCCGGGTGCATATTTTTCGGGATCCCCCGATTGATTATCACTGTCGGAGTCACAATAAAGGTTTTTACCAAGAAAACCGCAAGAAAATATCAAAATTCGGAAAAGGCCCTATTCTGTGGAATTACCCTAAAACCTTCTGAAGGTCACTCGGGGTGTATATTTTTCGGGCTCCCCCGATTGATTATCACTATCGGAGTCACAACAAAGGTTTTTACCAAGAAAACCGCAAGAAAATATCAAAATTCGGAAAAGTTCCTATTCTCCATAATTACCATTTTAATTAACCAAGTGGGTGGTCTTAGCGTGCATGCAGGAGGCACCGGCCTCCTGCGGGACCTTGGGCGAAGGGGGGTCCCTCGGCACTCCCCTCCTATTCCCTCCTCCTATCCCTCTATCTTCTGATATAAAGGAACAAGAGTTGTCGGTGGGCGATGAGTCCGCTTCTGCAGCCGACGGGGTAACGTGCAATACAGGTTATCCAGGGAATGAGGCGTCTATTTCTCCCGAGGCTCCTTCTCTTCAAAGTACTATTAATAAGCTAAGTAAAATTCTTAATTCTAGTGCAGTCCCTAGGGAGCCTTTGCACTTGTATAAGGCGGTTAAAAGTTTGCGTAAACGTAGTCGTGGTCTCTCGACGAATAGACCCGCTATGGGGAAGAAATCTAAAAAGTCTTTACTTCCTACTGAGAAGAACTTTGACCTTCTTGCGTCCGGTGGGTCTTTCCCGCCTGCGTTGGGTGGGATCCCTTCGGTTGTTAATAATAACAGTAAGAATAGTAATAATGCTAATGCGGACGAGAACCGAATGGATTGCATCAGCCCTCCCCCTCTCCTCCTGTTCTGGAAAATCCCAAGGGCATACCTACCCTTCCTCCTCCCCCTAATACCTCTAATTGTAAGTCTCCGGTTTCTTTACCTACGGATTCCGCGGATCTTTTCGGAACCCTTCCTCCTCTTCCTTCTTCAACTCTGCCCATCTCAATGTCGCAGGTCAGGCCCTATTCTGATAAATATTCAAGCTCTGATCTCCCCCCCCCCATTTGTTGTCCACATTAAAGATAACAACTCTCCTCCCATGCATCCTCTGCACATCAGCCATACTGCCTCCTCTCTTTTCCCGAAAAGGATAGGCGAGGTTACGCGAATTGGCAGAGGCCAAGTGGCTGTCATGATGGATTCCCCCTCGGACACCAACAGGATTGTCTCCGACAAATCCCTTTAAATAAAAGGTCTTTTCGTATACATTCCGGCTTACAAGCTGCTACGTGCCGGAACCATAAGAGGTATTCCTCTAGATTTTGACATTTCATCCATTAAAGACAATGGGCGTTTTCCAGCAAGGACACAGTGTAACACAGTGAATCGTTTCATCCTTGTTTAACATTGGCAAACAACAAGGATGTAATGATTCACAGTGTTACACTGTGTCACATTGTGTCCTTGCTGGAAAACGCCCAATATTAAGTCTAACTGTAAAATCAGAGAAATCTCGAGGCTGAATCGTAGGATAAAAAGTGAAGGTACGTACAAATATGAACCCTCTCGAACGATTATTATTAAGTTTTCTGGTCAAACCCTTCCTAAACATATTTTTCTTTTTAATATACGCTACTTGGTCTTTCCTTACATTCCCAAAACTAAAATTTGTTTTTCTTATTTCCGAGTTGGGCTTGTCAGCAAGGCCTGTAAAGGGAAACCGAGATGTATATATTGTGGTGATGAGGATCACCTGGGTAACGCCTGCAATGAAAACAGTGGTGTTCCCTGCTATATCAATTGTCGAGGCGAGCATCTTCCTACCAATCATGAGTGCCCGGTGGTTGTCAATTTTAAAAAAGCGCAGGCAATGGCTGTAACCAACAACATCTCGATGGCGGAAGCCAGAAGGAAGCTCTCTACTAACGGTAACAATAACTCCTCTCCTCTGGAAGATGTCAGGTATGATTTCAATAATTTTCCGTCCTTATCTTCTGGGAAGTCGGGGACGGATGCTTCTGCTCAGCGTTCCGTCTTTCCCTCCTCTTTTAAGGGAACAAGTGCGAGGGTGGGGCCCTCGCTTAGTTATGCGAATATGGTATCTCGAGGCCCTCGAGTTGGTGCATCTGTTAGGTCGAGGGATGGTTCCCATCACCCTCCTCCTTCTCCTTCTCAATTTTTTTCCCGCCCTCCTCGCCGGTCAAATCCCGGTCGGGGGGCGGGGGCTCAGGGGGGGGGCGGAGGTTTCCCCTTCCCTGGAAGGCACGCTGAGTTACTTCTCGCCCCTAACGGAAGGATGGAGTCCCTGAGGGGTGGGCCCGCCCTCCTTCCCTCGGATGGTGGGGGGACTGCCCTACGGGATCCTTCCCTTCAGTCTCTCGAAGAATCCCTTGCGTGGATTATCGAACAGCTTAATGTTATTAACAATCTTATCTCGCCGTTTCAGCACCTCTTGGTGTCTTCCGGTGAAATACCACCGGATGGGAACTTCCCGATTCATTCCTCGCACTACGTTTTGCCCGATAACGTGGTTCCGAATCTCTCCGCACGACTTCAATCAGAAAATAAGTAAGAACAGAGGTTTACGGATACTGCAATGGAACTGCAGAGGTCTTCGGTCAAGGAACGCGGAGATCTCAGTTCTCAAAGAGAAAGCGGATATTATTTGTATCCAGGAAACCCTACTGCTGGATTCCATCTACTTTCATCTCCCCGGATTCGATTTGTTTAGAAACGACATAGAAATTCCTGGCTCAAGCGGCACGGCTATTGCGGTCCGCAACAGTATAAAAATTTTAGGTGCCCTCTCGAATGTTCCATCTCACTCTTCATGTGAGATACAAGGAATCGAGGTATGTGTTGGCAAAGAGGTTCTCACAGTTGTAAATGTCTACCGGCACTCGGGATCTGATACTCCCTTGGAATTTTTGTATGATTTTGTTAATTTTTTCTCAAATCGTAAATACTTTTTAATCGTGGATGACTTCAATGCTCATCATCAAGCTTGGGGTGACTCTCGATCGGACTGCATTTGGGGGTAGGATAATTAGGGTGTTGGATGACTTGGATTTGATTATCTTAAATCGAAATGTTCCTACCTTTCTCAGCATGACTCACGGCTCTTTTTCCTCTATTGACTTATCCATTGCTTCCCCCGAACTGTCCCCTTTATGTAGTTTTGTACCAGATCCAGATCTTTGGGGAAGCGATCATTTCCTACTGTGGATGAAACTATCAGTTTCAGGAAGAAATTTCTTTACAAGATTAATTTGAATAAAACTGAATTGGGGGAGCTTCGGGATCTCCTCACCCTCAGGGAAGAAGAATTCAGTCTCGGATTACCACGTGATCCTGTAGAGGGTTATACCCAGTGAGAAATGATTCATCGATCGATGTCGAAACGATGTCGAATCGACGTCAATTTGACGGTATTGATGTCGATTTGACATCGTTTTGACATCGATCGACAAATCATTTCTCACTGGGTACTTACCTCAATAACTTTGTGAAGGGGTGTCTGGAGGATCTGGTGGGGCGCAGACGCACCTCTATACGTACGACTCAGGGTCGTAGAAGTTCCAATCTGATACCGGCTCCCTGGTGGGACGACGAATGCGAGGAATTCAGGAAGACTAGGGCTGTTGCTCTTGATTGTTTCAGGAAGAGCCCGTCCGTAGGCTCTTTGAAGGAATATAGGAAGGCCGCACATGACTGTAATAAAATTTTTCGCAAGCACAAGAGGAACAGTTGGAAATCTCTTTGTGCCTCCTTCGACGGTTTCACTCCCACTCGTGTGCTATGGAAATAGGTTAAAACTTTTAAGAAAAGGAGAATCGCTCAGGCTCAGGATATGGACGCCTCAGGTCATGCAGGCCTGATGGCGGATGAATCTCGTTTCGCTGCAGAAAGCAAGCTTTGCCCTGCTTCTTGCGAGCCCAGATTTGATTTAGAATTTCTTGTAGGTGTTTGGAGGCGTAGGGCCACGAGACCCGTATCAAATTTTTTGGACTCACCCTTTACATTGGAGGAGCTCGATTCGGCATTGGAACATCTTGCGGGTAGAAAATCAGCGCCGGGTTTGGATGAGGTAGATTTTCCGACTATTTGTTCCTTTCCCTCTTATTTGAGAAGAGCCTTACTTGATATCTATAATGGCCTGCTATTTAAAAGATCTCCCGCTGAATGGAAAAGAGCTATGGTAGTACTTATTCCCAAGTGTGGGGGAAAGGGCCTTAGGCCCATCTCACTTCTCTCTTGCTTCTTGAAGGTTTTGGAAAGAATGATCTACCTTAGGCTGATGTGGTACGTTGAATCGAATAAAATCATCCCCATGGAGTCGGGACCGTGGGCAACCCAGTGAGAAATGATTCGTCGATCGACGTCGAAATGATGTCGAAACGACGTCGAAATGATTCGACGTCGTTTCGACGTCGATCGACGAATCATTTCTCACTGGGAATTGCAACGTGGTCAATCGGGACCGTGGGCAATTGCAACGTGGTCAATCGGGACCGTGGGCAATTGCAACGTGGTCAATCGGGACCGTGGTCAATCGGGACCGTGGTCAATTGCAACGTGGTCAATATCAACATGGTCATACACAACGTGGTCGATATTAACGTGGTTAATCGGGACTGTGGTCAATATTAACGTGGCCAAACGGGACACTCCCAGCATGTCGATCGGGCGAGGTTTAAGGGCATTATTTTTTATTCGAGGTTGTCGGGTGGACCTCACCTTGATTGGGTCACCCGCAAATGTAGATCTATCGGTAATGTTATTGCCTCTCTTGCGGGGTCTGGTGGGGAGCTCACCTCTCCATTCTTCTTACTATGTACAGGCCTACCCTTCGTAGTGTCATGGAATATGGTCACCAGGTCTTCTTCACCAAGGGCAATTCGAATAGACTTATCAAACTCTATAGAATCCAATACAAGGCTATCAGAACTGCCATTGGATACCGTCTCTCTACTCCCATTAACACCATGTTCGACGAGGCAAAGGAGCCTCCTTTTACTCGCAGACTGGACTTTCTGAATTCCAGATTTATCTACAAAAATTTAGCCAACTCGGAGGGCCTGGTCATCAATTCCCTTGCGGGCATTGCGGAATCTTCTTCCTCCATAATCAAAAAGGTGTGGCTCTTGGACAATCTTCCATCCCTCAGGGCTTACATCAAGTGCAGGGATGACGGCGGATCTATTAGACGGTCCCCCTCCCTCCCTTATTTCGAAGTTCGATATGAATTTTTGGTTAACAATCCCCGCTTCCATAGATTGGATATCCCTGGATCTCTAGGGGAGCGTGAGGCGAAGCTTTTGTTTGAGGAAATTTCCGCAGAATTTCGTTTAGAGGCTTTGACATTTTATACGGACGGATCCAAATCGGAATCCGGCGCGTTGGTGGGTATGGGTATTTTCTCTCCAGAGATTGACTTACGTATTATATTTCCAGCGGTATTCCTTGTGAGGCTTCTATCTTTACGGCGGAAGCTTGGGCCATCATGACAGCGTTGGACATCGCTCGGGATCGAGAAGAGCGGTGACTTCGGCAGGATTACTATCTTCTCGGATTCCGAAAGTGTCCTAGAGGCAGTATGCTCCTTCAATCCTTTCCCCTCTAATTTTCTCATTTCTAAAATCAGAGAACAGATTTTTCTCTTCAATTCCTCTGGTCTTACCACCAACCTGGTATGGATTCCGGCCCACCGAGGCATTCCAGGGAACGAAACGGCAGACGCACTGGCAAAAAATGCAGTCGTATCGGGCAGGGAAGTATCCCCTGGGTGTCATCTACCTTACACCGATTTTCTGGTTGAGTCCAGAATTGTTATTGGGAATTCCTCCGAGAACTACTTCAAAATTTGCTCTGGCACCAAAGGTGCTCTTAATTATGAAAAATTTCATAATATGTCCCCCAAACCTTGGTTTCACAAGGTTAGATTTAAAAGAGATCTGGTAGTACTTATTAACCGTCTTAGAAGTAATCACTATAATCTAAATTATAGTCTTTTCAGGAAAAATATTATTTCTTCCCCAAACTGTACCTGTGGATCCGATAAGCAGGATTTGAATCATGTCATTTTTTATTGTCCTTCCTTCTGTATGAAAATGTATAATCTCAAAAGCTATTTATGCTCCACATTTACTGATTCCTTGGGTTCTCCTCCTGACATCCTCAATTTGCTCCATGATCCCTGTCCTAAATTGTGCCGATTATTGTTGGCGGCCTTTAAGTCTGCTGAACTGCTACCTTGAATTTCCCGCCCCATCTTTGGCGGGCGGCACGGTTTATCGTATCATCGCGAGAGAGCGATAGTGTGGGGACTTATACCCCAGATAGCACAGGACGTCCTCAGGATCATCCTGAATATGTCCCGGGATGTCCTGGGATCTTTTCAGGACATAGTTGTATTACTGTAAATATTTTATATATATATTTTATGTATAAAACTTCAGAAATAATTCTAGAATATTAAATACTGTTGTAAATAAAAATCTTCCATAAGCGTTCACATAGCATATAAGAAAATGTTTGTATTACATTATAATCTAACGGTTTATCTGTTCTTTCTTTGCAAGATCTGATTATAAAATTATGAAGGATAAAAGCATCAGTAAGATGTTTTCATATTTTTGTAAGTTTTATAAACAAAACTCAAAATAATATATACAGGGTGTCAGATTCGATATGGACGACCCCAAAGATTATAGTAGATTGGGTTAAACTGAGAAGAAAAGTTATATAAAATTTTACAAAATCGTAATTATTATCGCCTAATTCAGAAAGACGTCTGAGCCAATAAGTGCACGGAGGAGCGGAAGGCCGGACT
>NW_011966807.1:11394-19780 GCF_000949405.1 Vollenhovia emeryi | reverse complement strand
CGTCCTCAGGATATCCGCGAAGTCCGTCCTGGACGTCCTGAGGACGTCCTGAGGACGTCCTTGTGCTATTTGGGACATTGGAGGACAATTGGTTCGACGTGGCCGTGTCGGCTCAGCGATTGAACCGGGAGCCATTGGATAGAAGAAGAAGAAGAAGAAGAAGTGATCGCAGCGCACCGAAATTGTTGACCGGATCGTTCGAATCGATTTCCTACATTCGGCCCTCCTGTGCACCATCCGACTCGGATGATGATATTATTAAATTGAGCCAACTAAAATGGATATTTATACAAATTCGATACCTTATTATTTTAAAATATTATAATATATCCAAACAAACGAGTGTAAGATTTTACCGAAAGAAATAAAGGCCCGCCTAGCGAGAGGAAAGTCCAGGTTCAAATCTCGGTCGAGGTGAAATTTTTTCGCAATAAATTTAGAATAAAATATTTAGACACTAACATCCTGTCACGGCTCGTAGTCCTTTATTCCTTCAAATTTGTGTTTATCACATTTGAGCCATACCAATTTCATTAATTTGTTTAACCGTATAATTAATAATTTTAAGTAAACTATTGGTCCTTTGTCTTAAAATAAAAAATTAATGTCATATTAGCATGGTAGACTACTTATAGTGTATACTGGTATTAGTCTCCCCTCCTTCTTAAAGAAAATTTTTTCCTTCTGCATTTATGGTCGCCAGTACTAGAATAAATAGCGCCTATTCTCAAGAGTTTGCTTCAATCTGTCTCTGCTAATATTCCGATATATTTATCAGCGCGAATGGTAACCGGATCCCATTGCGTTACTATCGGGCGCATCGCGCATCGACGTTGCATTATATGCAATTGGTATGCCAAGCGGCTAGAAATTATGCAATCTGTATCTGTGTGCACTAACGAACGTGAATATTTAACGTTTAACCCGCATGGCCTAAGCACAGATAATATATTATAATCTCTACCTCGGCGAAGCCGAATAGACGTGCCTTTAAAAAATATTCTCCAACGTTCTCAGCAGGTTTTTCACCAGTTGCGAATAAATCGTGTCGGGTATAAACGTTAATTAACATAAACACCACAGAGTCACGTTAGTGAGACGACGCTATATCTTCATTCGTTTCCCGCAAGAAGATTCTCATCTGTTGCGGACGAAGTTTCATTTACGATCTCTAGTCGGCCGTACTACCAGATCGTTTCGACGTTAAAGCTCGTTCGTACGGCGCGGAGATTCGTATCGTTGTAGGGAACCGGATCGAAACCGCCTCCGTCGAGGATATCGCGGCAACGTATCAGAATAAAAACACGACGACAGCAATTTTCGCCGTGGCGCAGAGAGGTTCAATAATTTTCTTTTACCGAAGTGGATTTCGTTCCCGTAACGCGTGCACGGGAGCCACTTAATTTTATGGCTCTGGTCGTACGTGCAACACCACAGTCGTACTTTATATTCACAATGTAAGTGCACCTTAATTCCCAAGCCTCGTGCTTGTCCTATATGCCAATTAAGAAGAAAAGCGAAATAATTTCATATCGCAGGCAAGATAAGTTAATTACGAGTCTTAATAAGAAAATCATTTCGCATACGCTTAAAGTAATCCGCGCATGTATATTGCATTCTATAATGTACTTCAATGTTTATTTTTTTATATGTATATAAAGTTTAATTCGCTCATTAAGGGGATCCTTCAGCTATCTTTTTTACCGACACAGTCAAATATAGTTTTTGCGCTTGTAATTCTTTTTATTAGCTTCTATGCACAAAAAATACCAGGATAAGTTGCGGATCGCATAGCGAAACATTTTCATACTTAAAAAATTTATTTCAGAAGTCTAATAAAAAAGATATTGGTATTTGAAAGTTTAAATTCGTAGTTCTAACTAAATTTGAAATTGGCTTTATAAAATTGCAAAATTTTTCCACTCGATTAAAGTACCCATAAAGACAAAACCAGGACAGCCGTACGTGATTAAAGTTAGCTAACCTCAATCATTTATAAAGTGATATTTTTCATTTCTCTTCTTTGTTTTACATAAAGTCGACTGTCCCTTTGGTTTTGTCTTTATGTATACTTTAATCGTGTGGAAGAATTTTGCAATTTTATAAAGTCAATTTCAAATTTAGTTAGAACCACGAATTAAAACTTTTAAATACCAATATCTTTTTTATTAAACTTCTGAACTGAGTGTTTTAGGTATGAAAATGTTCTGCTATGCGGCCTGCAACTTATTCTGGTATTATTTTGTGCATAAAAGCTAATAAAAAGAATTACAAGCGCAAAAATTATATTTGACTGTATCGGTAAAAAAGATGGCTTAAGGATCCTCTCAAGAACATTTTTAAATTGACATTTTTATCGTGCGGCGGATGCCTAATTTGAGAACAGTCGACATCTGGAGATTGATAATATAACAATTAACCGGGAAAAATCTACGATGTCCGTTCATTCGGATCAATGAGGAAGTTTAAAGCGTCGATTTCTTGCGATTCGTTGATTAGGTCGTTGACCTGAGGAAGACGGCGAGGATGGTGATTAACGAGCTGGAATTAGGCAAAGACCCTGATGAATAATTATGCGCTCTCTCCGCCCTTTAGCCGAGGAAGAGACTACGGTACACGAGCGTCGATAAAAAGAGGATTCGCGAGAGGGAGGGGAGATGAGCCCAAATCGAGATTAATCGACATTGATTGAAAGAAGCTACCCGGTTCCTCGAAGAGGACGGAGGAAAAGAAGAAAAGAAGGGGGGAAGGATAAGGAGGAAAGACGGAGGAAGGGAGAAGACGGACACCGGTCGGATTTCGCGAATTAACGGGCCACGTCGATCCACGGAGGAAACTCAATGCCGGACACTCTCGATCGCCATGCGTTCGCTGACTCGCTGATCATTAATCAGCATACCGACAGGACCAGTTGAACGGTCCAACTCTAAGAAGCGTGATGGATGGAGACACTACGAACGCTTACGGATCGTAACCGTGCTTGATCCCCAAAGTGCATTCTCATGCTAGGGAAGATTTCGTCAGTCTTGTTGTCGTTTGTCAACTCGTTACTCTCGTTCGTTGTTTCCTGCGATGGATGACGCACAAAACGCACCAGAAACTCTCTTCGTCCCTTCAACGACAATACGAGGTTGCCGGGATTTCGTTAACTGTTGCGCCTAGCAGGAAACTGCGAGCAACGTAGTTACTGTTTAATTTTTGTTAGCAAGTGCATAGTGACGCAAAACCGCACGAAAGTATTGCGTTAAAATTTGACAAAGCGTTTTGTAATTGTTATTCGTGAACATCGAAAAACGAGTTGTTATTTTTGCATGCGCTTTGCGAAGAAGATATCAGTCAGTATGATACAAGTAAAATTGAAAAACAAGATTTCATATCAGTTTAAAGAGAACGGACACGTGTGTGTGTGTGAAAGCACGTACTAGGGTACTAGCCGCTTGTATTCGCGATTACTTGTCGCATTGAATGGCGTTTGAATAATCCGCAATTCGCCACATTTTTTTTCTCACAGTGTCAGTCGCGATGCGTACAACTGAATAATGTACAGCTATTAAGCTACAACGTGCACAATGGTGCGAGAGTTACGCACGAAAACAATTTCGTGGGTGCGAAAAATGCCGCGAGGCACACGTGGCTCGTGTTCGAGGTAAAGTTGTGGCTGGTACGAGAGATGATCAATCGGCGCACGGGTAAAATCAGAGGCAAAGGGAGAGAGAAAGAGAGGGAGAGGAAGAATGAGAAGCAAAAAGCAGGAGGGAGAGAGAGAGAGAGAGAGAGAGAGAGAGAGAGAGAGAAGGGGCAGAAGGAAAAAGAATAACGGGAGTGAGGGTAGTGAACGTATCTCTCGGGAAGACATCTTGAACGGGGAGAAATATACGAGCGCATTTTCGCCGAGTTGCACGCAAACACGAATTGCTCGCAGTTCGAGGAACGTTTAGTACCGGTGCGCCAGCAATTCCCGTAAAATGGAGGACATGATTGAAATAAAATCATAACACTGGCCGTATTACGGATCCTGCATCCAATCCGGTTGGCTCGATCTCGAGAGACACACTGTAATTTCCAATTTAACTTATCGCAAGCGAAAATAGGTATGCAAGTGTACAAGCTGCATTATTACTCCTTTGATATTTGTAGCAATTATTGGATTATTAATTAATTCAATTAATTGATTTCTATTCCGCGTGACCATTGGCGACGGTCATTAAAGAAATCGAGCTCTCGAGAAACCCGAGAAGAAGCGTCCAGGTCCGTGTCGTTAAACACGTTGCGGGCAGTACGAAATGATCAATTGACATTGGTGCGAGTAAGAGGGAGGGAGCACGGAGGATAAGTAAGCCAGCAGTAAACATGTTTCTCATATTCTCAAGAAAGCACCTGAGAGCAGAGATATACGAGTGTACTTTCGCGGTGCGATGTGAAACTACGGCGCACGTATCGGGCGGCTTTTAGGCTACGTTCAGGCCCTCGCATCATTCTGCGATTCTGCAAATTTATTTGCCTGCTAGGCGCAAAAGAGTTAAGTTACTGAAGAGAGATTTTACGGCGGTGGTTGAAGTTGCGCTACTTGAAACTTATTTTCATCCGAGCGCGACGTTGGAAAATTCGATTGCACTCGATTCATGTGCACGCGAGTCTTAAAAGTGCACAGAGGTACGACAGGCGTATTTATCTTGCTTTATGGGGCAAACCAACCCTCCGAGCACGAGCGTAAATTACGACGAACCCTCTCACGATGGAGTCTCGGTTGGCTATAGGACGTACTTCTCGTACGCGTACGAGCATTTTATAAATTTACATTTTTAAAGCACACAGTGTGTCACGAGCGTACGCCCCGACAGGTTTGCACGTGTGCTTTAATCGTCCCTAAAAAGGATCTCATAATGTTTTAATTCCAGGAGCAAAGTGCGGGCGCGCGCGACTGTCGAGCGTAGTGTCAAGACAAGAAGTTATCTGTCACGTTCCCGAAATATAAGCGTTCGTTCGTTCCAGACAGAAATACTTTAGAAAAACATTCGACTATCACCAAATCACTATTAGGGGATCCTAAGGCCGTCTGTTTTATCGGTATTCTTTGTCAGAAGTAATCTTTTAATTGGCTTTATAGAAATGCTAAACTCTTTTACGGAATTAAAGTACGCAGCAAAATCTACACTATGCTGGTCGACGCTATATCAAAAACGACAAAAAATTCTAAATTCTACTAATTTTTTGTACACTTAACGACAATATTTGCATAATACAAGAATTCTACAATAAATATGTACAAAATGAGACCAGCATACTCTAAGGACAACATATAAGAACAATACCGTGCAATTAGAACTAATATTAATAGTCTAGAAAAAAGATTACTTCTAATAAACGCAAGTCCAGAAATTCAAGTCTAGAAGAAGAGAAAAAGAGCAGCATGGCGTGTAGAAATGGTTGCATGTTTTTTCGAGAGAGGTCATTGTCAAACATCTGTAAGATTGTGTCAGTAAAGCTGATCCAAAATCTCGGTCTGAGCAATGTGTAACTAATAAAATTGCTGCTTTTTCGTGAAAGTTGCAAATTGATTGGTTATAAATTTCTCGGGCCGAGTAGAACTTGGAATTAAAAATGTCGATAATTGACGTCTCCTATCTTATCGACACTGATTGAGTTTGCCAGCGGCTTTAGGATCCCTGAAAATCGCTTCAAACCTCTTTCGAAAACGGCTTCACAGAATAACTTGAAATTTTTACAGTCGACATCCGAGTAATAAAGGAATAAAGTGGTTTTCCGCGTTTCTCCTGTTCTTCCCTGATTTGGAAAAAAATTATAGTTTTATTTACCACATAAAATCTTTTCTTTTTCAAAATTAGGAAAAACGCAAAGAACCACTTTGTTCCTTTATCAATCAGACGTCGACTGTAAAAATTTTAAGTTATTCTGTGAAACCGTTTTCGAGAAAAATTAGAAGCAGCTTCATGTCTTTATCGGCAGAAGCGCGTGCGACATCGCCTTAAGAAAATGAAGCTTCTCCAAGAAAGCTGCAACTAACTCATCAAGCACGACTTTGTCCATCGAGGTAGGCTTCGTGCCGCAAGCCTATAGGCGTTTAAGACGGTAGGATAAAACAAAGTGTTGGTAAACAAGATTAGTGCGTCTTTGCGACAATTTATGTGCAACAATGCGCATACCTGCACTATACGTCGTGCGTATGAAAGTTCGCGCGTCTAATTATTTTTTTCGCATGTACACGAGACCGCCGCGTCGAGAGAGCGGTAATCTTCGATCTAAGATTTTATGAAGACACGGCTCTGGCGCGGACTCGCACGCTGTGAATTTATGGCCGCGGCCTCGCCTGTACGTACGCTGGACAGAGAGCGAGCGCTCCTCTGGAAGTTTGTGTATCCACCTACGTCCTCTCGCGCGTCCGCTGCCGACGAAGGCAGGCAGAAAACGAATCGTCCGAAATGACAGCGGCCTGAATCGTGTTCCGGCAATAATGCCGTTCGCCGGAAACCAGCCCACGCGACTTTCGTCGTAGTCTGATTTTAAATCGATCCCGGAGAGAGAGAGAGAAAGGCGCGAAACAAATACCCCTTCTATTTATAAGCTCTGAGCTGTAAACGCGAGAGTCTCTGTAATTTAATACTTTAACGTGCGTAACATCGACAGTAAATATTCCACGCGAGAGAAAATCATTTCTCACCATCCTCTGGACTTGCGTGATGGACGATGTGATGTATTTATATATTTTTGTGTGTAGAAGAAAATGTATATACGTCTTTGTAAATAGTTTCCGAAGTTTTGCCTGGATATATGCCTCGGTACAAGTACAAACTGCCGTGACGTAAAAATTAGATTTATTTATTATTTATAACGAACACGGTGCACGGCCAACTATTAGTTCGACCGCTCACCCGCATCTTCCGCTAATCTTTCCACGCCTGATCTCTTATGCGCACAGCAGAATTCGCTCGGCTAGAATAAAAGAATCACATCCGAAGAAAGAGCTGGGATCCCAAGAGAAATCATTCCGAACACCTGCTCTTAGAGTGCCAATAACTGTAGAGTTTACTGCGTCCTCTTTATTTGCGCAACTTCCAAGCGACAATGGAGAGCGGGAGAAAGCTTTCCTGCATTATTAAGCCACGTTTCTCCGGCAATGCTCTTTATTAAAAGCCACGTACACTTTGATGTAACGTATGCTCTTAAGATTACCTCGTCCGGGTGGCGTTCAACTTTATTTTAAAGCGGGGTGATTTACTCGCGGACACGCGTTGACAAGTTTATTATCACTTTTTCTTCCCTAACCGTAAAACGGAGGCAATTTCGCACCATTACATCTCCCGTCGGTTTCTACAATGAAAACGGAAACAAGCTGATGAAAATTTCTCCCTTGGCTGATATATTTAATAATCAAACGCTAAGAAATTAACTCGATGAATGTTAAACGATACAAGTTCAAGAGAGACGTACGATTCTAAGAAGCAAGGATACGCAAGCATTGCACAAAAGAGTTTGATTAGAAGAGGATTACGCACGAGCAGGCGTTATTCATGTTCCTTGAGCAAGCACGATCCGCATAATTGCACAAGTTCTTTACGAGACAAGCGACTCTTCCGGGCCACTTAAGACATTCTTATGCAGGTTGGAGGCGTTAACGGATTTAAAAAAAGTGTAATCTTGCGCGTTTCTCAAGGCTTCCGTTTCAATTTCAGCCTTTCCCGGGATCTGGGCGGCGAGAAAACGCGCGCGTGTAAACCGAGGATTTCTATTATCCGCGGCGCGAAATGGGTAGTTGTAGTCGGGCTTTAAAGTTATGCCTGTGATTCCTCCTTTCGCACGCCAGACGCGCGCACCTCAGACTACTCGGAGCATGATCCGAATGATCCTGTCCGTGGAGGGTTACGTACGAGTATCATTCCCAACGAGCCCGGTCGCTCACGTGTGCTCTTTCCCTGACGGAAGAGGAGGGCGACGACCGAGAGAAAGAGAAAACGGGATCGCGTCGCGGCATGCATACGAAATAGACGGTAGGAGCGATATTAAAGTAGTTCCTTCTGCGAGGCGAGGTGCTACCGCGGACAAATGGCCCGAAATGTTCACGAAAGTTGCCGGCTCCACGCGTGGCAAATTATTTTTCACCCCTGCCGAGCGAGCGAGTGTGAACGAGAGTGAGTGAGTGAGTGAGTGAGTGAGTGAGTGAGTGAGTGAGTGAGTGAGTGAGTGAGTGAGTGAGTGAGTGAGTGAGTGAGTGAGTGAGTGAGTGAGTGAGTGAGTGAGTGAGTGAGTGAGTGAGTGAGTGAGTGAGTGAGTGAGTGAGTGAGTGAGTGAGTGAGTGAGTGAGAGAGAGAGAGAGAGAGAGAGAGAGAGAGAGAGAGAGAGAGAGAGAGAGAGAGAGAGAGAGAGAGAG
>NW_011966807.1:0-8915 GCF_000949405.1 Vollenhovia emeryi | reverse complement strand
TTAATCCGACGTTTCGACCATGCGGGTTGTGGTCCTTTTAAGGGAATTCAACAATCTATAATTATTTTACAAAACAAGACGCATCTTACAGTCGTGTTGTTTTGTAAAATAATTATAGATTGTTGAATTCCCTGAAATGGACCACAACCCGCATGGTCGAAACGTCGGATTAAACGAATAAATAAACCATCTGCCAGCCTAAGTCGTCTAACAATTCTTTCTATATAGAGAAAAGTTGATTATTTGTATTTATATTTGTTTACATAAAGACGGTTAGTAAATAGTACTAGACAAATTACTTGTAGAATTGAATTCTGTGGCAAAAGAAAGGAAGATTTTTCGCGTATATAATGGCAATGTTAATGCATTAGCCTAAGATGTAAGTGGAGAATTACACGTTGAGAGTTCCCGTCGAGGAAACTTTAAATTCGCCGTCAGTAACTCCGCGGGGAGGTTATTAGCGACTCGTCAACTCCTCTCATATTTCATCCGAGTGACGAAGAATTTTTACATTAGGGAGCGCTGTGCTTTGAGGCGACAATTAAAATATCTCGGAGGCATAGTCGCGCGTCTGTGCAGCATGAGCTGGCACATGAGCGAGCGAACGAGAGGGCGAGCGAGCCGCGAATAAAACGAGTAGAATTCTACGTCTGGCCTTCAAAGAATACTTAAACGGCGGCTGATGGAGGGAAAAAACACAGAGCAATTAAGTGAGAAACGCTATCCAGGACAGATTGAGGCTTGACATGCGCGGTAAATGATCGCCCAACAAAACTGTTTCCAATTATATCTTTTGCGTGACGGCCAAATGTAATAATCAAGTGGTATATTATAATCAATATAAATATAATAATTGAGAACTCTAACGTAGTAGATTATCTGAGAAAATAAAATTTTACATCCCCCAAATTTCGATTATAAATTTTAATAATATTATAAACATGATACCTATACGCAAAAAGTATCATGAAGATGGATTTACTGTACTTCTAAATCAGAGCTGAAAATTAGAGTTTCTCATTTCGGACCGATTTTTGTCGACGTTCACTGTTCTTACCGCTTGGTCCAAGTTCTAGCATCGTGGACACAGCGCCTCTAGGAGACGCTAGACGCTCATAAACAAAACGCGAGACTCTTCGTCTCAGGTTGAATGGCTCTACCAGATGCATTTGCCATAAGTTTGCACTTATTTTTATTTTTTCTTTCTGGTTTATTTGAGTTTTTGATCCTAAAGCCGCTGGCGAACTCGATCAGTGTCGATAAGATAGGAGACGGAATTAAAAACGTCACTTATCGACATTTTTAATTCTACTTTAGATGTCACGATGTTCACGATGCTAGAATTCGGTCCGAGAAATTTTTAGCCAATCAATTTGCAACTTTTACGAAAAAGCAGCAATTTTATTAGCTACACATTGTTCAGACCGAGATTTTGAATCGAATTCTAGTATCGTCAACATCATGGCTTTACTAACAATCTGACAGATGTTTGACAGCGACCTCTCTCGAAAGAGCCTGCAACTATTTTTACACGCCATAATGCTCTTTTTCTCTTCTTCTAGACTTGAATTTCTGGACTTGCGTTTATTAGAAGTAATCTTTTTTCTAGGCTATTAATATTAGTTCTAATTGCACGGTATTGTTCTTATATGTTGTCCTTAGAGTATGCTGGTCTCATTTTGTACATATTTATTGTAGAATTCTTGTATTAAGCAAATATTGTCGTTAAGTGTACAAAAAATTAGTAGAATTTAGAATTTTTTTGGTTTCGATATAAAATCGACCAAACCGTACTTTAATTCCATAAAAGAATTTTGCATTTCTATAAAGCCAATTGAAAGATTACTTCTAACAAAGAATGTCGATAAAACAGACGGCTTTAGGATCCCTTTAAATTGGATAATCGTGACTCTGCTGTACAATAATTTCAACGAGACGAATTGATAGGTACTCTGTAGACATAATATTGTTCTACTTTTAATAAAAAGCAGAAAGTACCGGGTTAGCGAATAAGAAATGAGATGAGCTCTTATGCTGCCTATCGCGGCGTATTATTTTCTCGGAAACACAACGGCGTAAGTTAACGAAAATAGCTTGGGGATGCGTATTCTACGTTTACAGTGCAAATCATTGTACCTGTGCGCCCGGGGATTTCACGGTCGGCACCAAGGAAAGTTTCGACTTTCACCGTTGCGGGTAGAAACGCGGAGGGGACGTTCCGATCCCCCGGGAGGACCTCGAGGAAGAGGGAATGTTTCGTTCGATCAATCGAAACCCCGGCGCCATTCGTGCCGATTTGTCGGAAATAAGTCGATCCGTATCCCAGGTGTACGAGGGTTATCGGTGTTCGGCTATTCGCACTCGATTCGCCTCAAACGAAGATAAATGCGTCTTACCCACATTTCACCTATGACCCTTTCTCTTATGGGATACAGTTTCGTTTCCGATATCCTTTGTAATCGAGATATACTACACGTGTGACCGCCTATATAAATTGCGTTATTACGCTTTTCGATATAACGAAACATTTATATGTATCGCCGCTGCGTAAAATTGCGAGAGAGATTAGTTTGCGCGGCAAAGAGATTCCTCCACGTAAGGCAGTTGCGAATACGGCACCACTCGTCGCGAATGCAATTTTGATCGAATATGTCCCGCGGACTTTTCGGGGTACGCGAGAATACCGCAGAAATATCAGAAAACTGCCGCTGCCTATGGTTCAACACACTGGTGCGTGAGCGGGACGTGACAATTTATGCCACGAATATTCGATGTGACATCCAAGCGGTCGACTTCTCCTGCTCCTTCTCCCCTTTCTCTCGTCGCGCAATTTGTGTGCTTTACCGGCGGTGTTTTGTGCCGGTGGAAAAAGCCGACGGGACATTATATTCCGGGCGCTTCGCTTCTTCGCATCTCTCTCTTTCTCTCTCCCTCTATCTCTCTACGTCGCACAAAATATCGTGTAATTTATGCACCCCGCGAGTCCGTTCATAAAACCCAAATATTTTAAAACAAGGGTAAAAGAGCGGAAAGCGCACGCGGCAGCTTCGCTCTTTGCGGGAAATGACGGTTGTTGCTGGTTGCGCGAAGAGGTGGGTTTACCATGAAAATCGGGAATCTTTTATACGACAAAGGAATAAGAGACGTCTTATCTCCGTACTCCTTGCAACAATACAGACTTTATAACCGAAAGAAACAACGCGCGGTATTGCGCCCCGTGATTTAGAAGTCGCGTTTAAAGAAAATGTATTTCGGTTGCTTTTATTAAGCTGCACCACCGTGCAAATCGTTGCTCAGAAGCTCAGAGCTCCCCCGCCCCAGCTTTTCTTTCAGCATAAATACTTTAATAACATTAATAACTTTAACTCTCACGTCGCATATATTTAACACCGTTGCAAAATGATGGCGTACTTCTAACAATGTTCTCGCGCATTTTCGCGGATATTACGACGCTAACTGGAAAGCTTGATTTTCCTCGGAGATAAAATGGGAGAAAGAAGTTCCCTATAAATCAAAATAGGCCGCGTTATTCGCGTGTGGCTAGTCAGTTTGAGGAAAATCCGCCATTGTTTTCGTATTCAACCGACCGCTTTAACATGGCCCGCGTAATAAATATTCGTACTAGGATTACGCCCGGCAGGAATAATATTCCTCTTTGTGGATCTCGGCTCCTTTGTTGCGGCCTTTCGCCAACGTCGGTGGTGACGTCAACCACCGTCGACGTAACGAAGCGCCTTTAGAAATTGCCGACTTTGTTTCGGACAACCCCTGTCAAAATTTCAAACAAAAGTTACTGATAAGGGTTCGAATTGTTATGGTAACAAATATCCTTGCGTGCATTAAATGATACTTATCCATAATCGACGTTCGTACGTAAAATCTTAGCACATTTCTTTATTTTTTATCTCTATCCTGTCGGAAATAATTCTACAAAATTCTACAAAAGAATTAAATACAACTGCCAGAATCTATTAAATTCTACGTAAATGTAAAAAGTGGTATAAAAATTCAACATGAAAATGCTAGAATTGGAACACTTATTTTGTTAATTTTTGTATTATAATATTTTACAAGTAAGCAAATGTTTTAATTCTTTAAGATTTTCTTGTTTCTCAAATTTTTAAAACTAGTTAAGTTTTGTACTAATTTTTACAAAATTGTACATTTTCATGAAATACTCCTTGCAATAATTTCTTGATTTGTGGTACTATTCCGTAGATATGTTTACAAAAAATTAATATTTCAACAAAGATATAAAAATTTCTACTTTCTATTTTAAGTTAATTCTTGTAGTTATTTATAGAAATTTTTTCCGCTAGGGCATCTGCCAAGAAACGACATTAAAATCCGCAATTGTAATAACGAAGCGTATTCAACGAATATAATTATAATTCAACGTGAGTATTTTTGCAATCAGGATACGACGATATTGAGTTATTAATTAGAATCGATTGTACCGATGTTACTTTATTCGAAATCAAAGGATTATGTATCTGCGTCATTCGCAGCGATTTTCATCCTTAAGATCTTATTTACTTACCATGGGAACTCCTACTTTTCGTCCACCACTTTTTTTCGTCGAATAAAGCGATTCATTGCTTTCTTGCCCTGCTTTTATGCGTTTGCACAAATGACTGGGCGTGCCTCGTTTATTCGCGGGAGGCAGACCCTAGGCGAAAAAGTTTATTCATCAAGAAGGACTAGTCCGCCAAGTGGTCGGCTTTGTGACCATAAAGACCGTGGAAAACTTGTATACAGGCTACATGGCCTGCACCCAAGACACTTCATTCAAATTCATTCTTTCCGCCATGTGCAATTATTTTTCATAATAATATATGAATAAGGCTCCTATAAAAAACATATATATCTTCAATTAATAGAGGTAGTATGGGCAATGTGAGCCGTCACATGATATTAGGTGAACGAAATTAATACGAAATAACATATAAGAGGAAATGCTATATATTATAAAATTTCGTAACAAAACATTTATATACTGTGGATTTTGTACGTTTCGGTCACGACAAGTGACTCTCTTCAGCCATACATTAATTAAATATTGGTAAACACTCAGATTGATGATATGAAACATTTGGATGACCTAACGTTACTTATTGTTCTATATGTGTATCGTGGAACGATCCGACGAGTACAGCATCGCTAGGAACGCTAATATATTTGCGAATTCGTTAGATTAATATGTTCAGATATGTGAAATTTCGTCCTCGTCTCCTATGTCAGAGTACATGTTAGCAGTCCGACACTTACTCTGGTATCGAAGAGCCAAGATCATGCTAATAAATTAAAAGTATGGTACAAGTTAGTAATAATGTAAATGATTTAAAAGTATAAATAAATAAATAAAGTGGTGTTAATTTGTGTCAACAGAATAAAATTAACTATTAAGAATACTCTTAAAAGTCGCCAGCAGTAATTAACAACATCAATGATTTTTATTGACCGTATCTGGCAATTAAAATTCTTATTGCGAAAAATATTACCCCAACCAGGATTCGAACCTGGGACCTCCCTCAATCCGTGCGGGCGTCTTAACCAGCTCGACCACTGGGGCTGTAGGTAATATTGTTCGCAATAACATATATTAGTTAAGACGTTGTTTACGCGTCTATTTCGACTTTTCGGAACAGTGCGTCGATACGGGTTGTCGACCATACACTGAACTGTCGAAACGCGATTTTTTTAAATTCCCTTTCCCCTGCCCTCCCCCCGATCCCTTTTCCCCCTATTACGGAGGAACACCATGTTTTCAGGTCAATGGTGTATAATAAACTATTAAGAATACTCTTAAAAGTTGCCAGCAGTAATTAACAACATCAATGATTTTTATTGACCGTATCTGGCAATTAAAATTCTTATTGCGAAAAATATTACCCCAACCAGGATTCGAACCTGGGACCTCCCTCAATCCGTGACGGGCTTAATATTTCAAAATTTGTATTACATTTATGGCACATATTCATTGCATAGATGATGCTTATTGAAGAAATATGTGATACAAAGCGATTTTTTACACCAAGAACAAATAATTACAGAAATTCCGTCGCATATATCGCATTTTAATTTTGAATGATCTTTGAAACAAAATTCAACTGATGTTTGAAATTCTTTCGATCTATTCTATATATATCCACTTTTAAACCAGGTAAATTTGAATAAATTTTGAAATCTGGGCGACAAAAATTGGTTGTGTGTTAATGATTGCAATTTCAAAATATTATTTCTAACATGAAGATCTCTTGCAAGATCCAACAATATAATTCGAAAAAATATTTAATAAAATGTTTCCATAATCGGAAGCCGTATACATCTAATGGCTGTATTTTTCTCATCGTACCGGCCGGAATAGTTAAGAAAATAATATCTGTCGCAGAATCTGGTCTTGTTTCTGAAAGTATGTTGGGACAGTGTCCACTCCACGAATCCAATAATAGTACTAATCGTGGTCCGACATTCGGAAAAAAGACATCTTTCCATGAGCATCATCTATGCAATGAATATGTGCCATAAAGGTAATACAAATTTTGAAATATTAAAATATATTATGTTGTTACTAATATTGTTTTATTAATACATATTACATATGCAAATAGAATAAAAATCTGTATTTTTTAACATACTAATTGCAGCTTTATTTTAATCTACCTAGATCTTGAATCCAATTTGTAATCTTTTATTATATTTATTTTTATTTTATTTATAACTTTCCATATAAATTAATTTTATTTTCTTCTCTGCCAAATTTTCTAACACGTATAACAGCTACATTCAGCGCAATACGATCGAATGATTCAAGCGCAAGATGACGTAGAAAATCTGTTTTTATTATTGATTCACTTCGATACTGACTTAAATTGATTAACTTGACCTGATGTGCAATATTATCAAAGATATCGGTGATATCTCATCTTTAACGTATTTTTTACAGCATAATACGTCATACGACATATTTCATCGCAACTGAAAAGGAGTAACGCAACACCTTCCTACAGCGCGACGCCTACACCTCATACATCTGATTTTCCCAAAAATCAAATCGTCGTATCATAATAAAAATATACATGGATATAATTGTCATTTGATGCTTTTAAACTTCTGCGTTCAAAAAATTTTTTAAATTTTTTAAAAATAATGGTGGGGTGGGGGTAAATTAAAAAATTTGACATTGTTGAAAAATGTGATTACGCCATTGTGAAGACTATAAAAAAACAATAAAACTTTTGTCTAAAACACTTTTCCATAAAACTTATATTTTCGAAGATATTCGTAAAAAATGAAAAAATCTGTTATTTTCGAGGGGCTGTTTCACCCCTTGAACGTCCAGTAAAGCCGATTAAAAAAATACGGGTCTAATACTTTCTTATGCTCTACAACATATCCAAAGCTCATTGAAATCGGTCAGGGACACTTCCGACCGTTCCCTTGTTAGACAGGCTTCTTGAAAGCATTATTTTAAATGCATTATTAATTTCACATAAGTGTTAAATAAACGATCACTAAATGCTAAAAAAATATTAAATGATTATTTAATAAATATTATTTTTGTACAATAAAGTTTACAATTAAATTTCATGAAAAATTAATACTAAAGAAACTTCTTAAAAAACACATTGTATGCTGATTGGGAATGTGCTGTATCGCTAACGTAACAAATATATTATATGTATAAACATTCCATAAAGAATTTATCTACATCTATATTTCAAATATAAAAAATGTTAAATAAACATGTAATAATCATTTAATAAATGTTATTGTTGTACAAAGTGTAATTAATACAAAGTAAAAATTAAAAAACATTGACAAACATTGTAGTCCCATTGGGTTGTAGTAATTACATACGTCCTGGAGACTCAGCGATTTTTCTCTTTTGAAAACCTAACCATTAATTATTTGTGACGAATAAAATATATATGAGTTTGGAGATCAACCGCTATCGATCAGCAAATAATCCGTATAGGCAAATTGCTCTATTTAATTTTCGAGATATTACCCAAATCTCACTCGGGAGAAAAACCTAACCTAACCCAACTAAATAATTTTTTGGAAGCCTAAAAGATTGTTGCTTATCAATAGCCAGCCACGAAAACTTACGTAGAAGTAATAAAACCGTAAAGATAATAAGACCAAACAAGATTAAACCTTTGATAGGAGAAAATGTTAAATATTTTTTAAACCAAACTCTCATTCGTAGAGTGGACCGTCAAAGGGGGAGTAATTTCCTTGTCCAACTCCCCAATAAGCATTGAAAATTCAAAATCATACAATAAATATCTTACACACCAACCCACCAATGAAGGCTTCGTGACTCAAACCATCACCCAACCCTATATCCAAACTTCACTCCCAAAGGATTTTATATCAAACGGGTCTCCAAGAGATTGGAGAGACTCTCTCTCTTTTTCCTGGCCACTGTCATTCCAGCCACACGTCATTATTAGAAAATAGTTAGATTCTGTGCGCAATTTAACTCGTCTAGTGACCCAGATCATCTATATCATCATCAGTTGTAAATAGCTCTTATCATGTGTTATATGAATAAACACAATGTTGTAAACCTAAAGATCCGTGTGCAGTGTCTCTGAACCTAATCCTCGAATCCGGTCACCGGCGAGCTAGTCCGCGAAGAAAAGGTTAGGTCGTATTAATTTACATTTATTTCCATAATACTATACATTAAATATTGAAAGTTATTTTCCATTGTTTTGAATTGACCTAGAGACCAATTGATTATTCACTGTGGCGACCCACGCCACATCAGGCGCGCGGGCACCACACGTCACGGCGCCGCTCCTGCGAGCGCCGACGACACGGCGCGCGGCGGTAGTACGGCGCGCCGCCGATAGGTGGACACAGCGCCGGCAGCATACTCGCATTCAGAATTCAGTGGCGATGGG
>NW_011966806.1:32083-34370 GCF_000949405.1 Vollenhovia emeryi | reverse complement strand
GAATCTGCACCAGCATCTGACCCTGCTGCTCCAATATTTGCGATAGCACATCACCATTTCCGTCGTTTGATCGCTCTGACAATCGCTGCATTAATACTGTCTGCTGCCTTAACACCTGAGCCAATGCCCCATCACCAGCTTGATTATTTTCGCTTCTGTTAGTGGATGTGTGCGGCGTCAGTTCCTCGAGAATCTGCATCAACGATGCCCTTGCAGCGAAATATCGATCATCAAAATCCTCCTCCTCTGGTGCATCTCGTTCTTGATATTCCTCTTCGGGCACTATGTTCACCAATTCCTGCATGATATCCTGGAACCTTGTATAGGCCTCATCTAGACGTTGTATGCGCGCTTCGAGCTCCTCCTTCGTCGTAATGTCTGAGGTTTCGGTTGCACGAGTTATAAAATTTTGTGTTACTGTCAATCTTGCCTTGACCGTTCCTCTCTGCCTTCGTAATTGCTCGACGCTCATCGTGATGTATAGTCGGTAGCCTTTCTTCCCACACGGATCACTGTTGCGACCGTTGAGTTCGAATTCGTCGAGTCTCCTTGATGAAACAATGTCGCTTGTAAAATTACCGATCTTCTTCCGCCGACCCGCCTGATTGCACAACACGCCTTGCGCTAATGATGCTTCACCGTCATTGTACACGCGAATCCGGCTCGAAGGATCATTTTGTATCGTATCGAAATAAAAGGAATGAAATTGATAGAATTATTGTGTCTTAAATAATGTGGACTGTATTTCTTTTCTGCTGTATGTACACCAGTTTCGTCTTCGAGTGTTCTAGCTCGACTAACGCCTTCCCTCGAATTCGATGAGCGGTTACTCTCGTCACCCGATTTTCTGTTGATACTCGGTAACCTTCCGTATGCTTCCATATACATCGTTCGCACGCTTTCCTATGATGCTTACATCTACAGATCGTTCGCATTTATACATATACAATATGTATATTATTCATGAGTACAGCCATCTCTTTCATCTGAAAACAAACGTACATATCTGTCACAACTCTGTTACATAATTATACGAAACGATGTATACTTACAGTGTTGAAAAAAAATTTTGTCGTATTGCTTACAAGGATTCCTTTGGCTTTACCTTCTTCGTTTTCGATTCATGCATATCCCCACGCACTTCCGTTAATGTAGTTATATATAGTTATTCAAGGGTACTCCCATCTCCTTCACAAAAGCAAATATTTGTTTTCTGAAACCAAACGTACATATATGTCACAACTATGTTACATAATTAAACTGTATAATTAAACGAAACGATGTATACTTACAGTGTTGAAAACATTTTGTCATGCACCCGTAGGTGCACCTCTAACGTCACAAACTTAGACATTGTGTCTTGCAAACGTTCCAATTCGTTTTATATATCTCGCACCATTATGGATAATGTTTCAACGTTTTCGGTAAACTCCGTCACGTTGGTGTTTATTGCTTCCGTCAACACCATCAGATTATACAGTTGCTCCATTCTTTGCACAAAGACAACGCCTCGAGAATTTTATAACTTGAAACCTTTACGCACAAAGTAGACGCTTCCAGATTTTTTTTGACTTTGACAGATCTAATACGTTTAACGATGTATTTATACCGTTCAGATCGGAGAATTTCCGGCGATATGTAACACTTTATCGTCATAGTCTCATCAAACGGATATATAACGTCAACGTCTAATCAAAAGGATATTGCGAAACGTAGGTATGGGTGACAATTTGTAACACTTTTATTATCGTAGACCAACGACTAATCGAAAGGATATAACGTCACCGTCTAATCGAAAGGATATTGTGAAACGTACGGATTCATACCATTCAAATTGTGATATTTGCGACGATTTGTAACACTTTCATCGTCATAGACCAACGCCTACTAACCCTAATATATGTATATTTATTCATGTTCATGGAGGAAAAATTTTTTATCAGAACATAAAAAACTTCTATCAAGAAATTGCTTTGTTTCGCTTTTCGATAATTATTTTAATTTACAGGAATGGACATTAGACATTGCTGCGTATGATCATGACAGATACGCAAATCATACAGAATTGTGTTCACTTAAGGTATCAGTGAAAGATATGAAAAAAATATTTTACAGTCCGGAGATTCATATGTTCAATTATAGAATGAAGCCGTCTTATCAGGTGATGTAATATTAATAATGCATAATATTAGAAAATTTAATGATGCATAAAATTAGGACAAATTTAAATAACGACTTAGAAATAATAGATAATATATAAACATTTGAAAACGAATAAAAATAAGAT
>NW_011966806.1:27896-30668 GCF_000949405.1 Vollenhovia emeryi | reverse complement strand
ACCCTGTATATGTAATACATATAAAAGTATTGTTATTTTTGATCGTATTTTTAAATAAAGTTGAACAAACACAACTATTACATAACATTTTTATAAAGATCATTGAATAAAAGAAGCTAAGAGGCTTGACTGGGTGTTAGTGTTAGAAGATAAAAATTTGTTTATTTAAATATAAAAATTAACAGACGTTTCGGTCTTTCTTTAGACCATCCTCAGTGTATAAAAGACAAGAAGTAAAAGAAAATGAAAATAATTTAGATGTAAATGTCAATGATTAAAAATTCGCTCGCAACGCAATCTACATATAAAAGTGTAAAGTGTAGTCGTATTCGGATTTCTAAAATCAAAAGAGGGAGTAATGAGAAAAGACCTCGTTACATTGTAAAATTGTATAAAAATATGGAATGCTGTACATACACGACTGCCGATCGAGAGGTTATCTTTTCGTCGAGAAGTATTGGAGTTAACCTGGTAAATGTCGACTCTTTTGTTCATTTTTTAGAAATCCGAATACGGCTCACATTTAATATCCTTTATGTATTGCGTTTCGAGCGTTTTTAACTTTTGACTTTTATATTTAAATTATTTTCTTATACTCTATTTATTTTTTATATACAATGAGGATGGTCTAAAGAAAGACCGAAACGTTTGTAATTTTTATGGTTTAAATATACGAAACTTTTAATATTGTGACACTAACACCTAGTCAAGGCTCTTAGCCCATTTATTCATTGATTTTAGACAAATAAATATCAATTGTTTGGTTAAGATAAAAAATATAAATAAAAAATATAATAGAAATAAATAGAAAGGTGCAAATTGTAAATTTGCACATTGCTTCCTCATAATCTGGACGGGTTGATTTTCAATTTGGAGGTCCAAACCAATTTGCACCTTGAACCATTGGAAATAGGCGAGAGAGGTGAAAGTAGGATTCGCGAGAGTAAAGAGAGGGTTGAATGGAGAAAATGGGAGGAAATGGAGAGGGAGCTGGGAAGGAAAAGGAAGGGAGAGAAGAGGATAGAAGGGGGAACAGGGAGGGGGATTGAAGGAAGACAGAACCTTTGGATAAGTTAAGAAGGGAATAAAGAGAAATTCAGAGGGCGGAGAAAGGAGAAAGGAAGGAAAATACTAATGTGGAATGTAGCCAGGTTAAGAAAACAGGATAGGGATTTCTGGAAATATGTAGAAAGTTTTGATTTTGTTAGCTTATGCAAAACGTGGATAGAGGAGAAAGGATGTAAAAGAATATAGAGTAAAATGCCTGACGCGCATGAGTGGTCATGAATTTTTGCCACAAGGGAAAAGAAGAAAGGAAGAGCAAAAGGGGGTTTTATAATAGGCAAAAGGAGGGACTGAGGAGGAGTAGATAGAAAAAAATAGGGCAAATAAAAGGGAATAGGATAGTCGTATTTGAAATAAAAGGTAAAATAAAAAAGAATAACATAAGAATAATATCGATTTACAACTCAGGAAACTGGAAGAAAATACAGGATATAATAAAAAGGGTAATGGAGGAAGGAAGGGAGGAATATGTAATAATAAGAGGGGATTTTAACATAAGGATAGGAGAGGAAGGAGGAAATGAAGAGGAAGACGGGGAAAAGGAATAGTAAAAACAAAGTGACAGGAAATAGAGAGAAGGAATTATTGAAGACGGTTAAGCTTTGTTGGAAAGAAAAAGAGAACGAGAGCTGGATAGAGTAATATAGTAAGGAAAGAGAAGGATGTTATAGTAGGAATGAATGGGGAATCTAAGTAATGGACGATAGGGAAAAAGATGGAGGAAAATTGATCAAGGAATTAGTAAAGAGTGAAAAAGAAGTGCAATGACAACCAGAGGAGAGCAGAATTAGACAGGCAATATACTCGTACAATGCGAGATATAAAGAAATAGCAAAGGCAGGGGAGAGTCCGAGATATTTGGAGAGAAAGTGTTTAAAAGGAATAAGAAATAGGGATAAAGTTAGGGCGTTAGCAAAGCTAAGATGTGGAAATATAGAGGAAGCGAATAAATACTAGATAGAGGAAGCGAAAAAGATATATGTTTTCTGCGGAAAAGGTCAAAATTGTATAAGTCACTTTGGGGAGGAATGTGAAATAACAGAGGAATGCTTTAGAGAACTAGAAAAGAATAATAGAGGAATAATAGATAGGATATGGAATGATGAATTAGACAGAGAAAAAGGAAAGGTACTTTGGAAGTTATGGAAGGAAAAAATCAGAAAAGTAGATGAGAAGAAGAAGGAGAGGTAGGAATAAGGGTAGAAAGGAAACAAAGATAGAAAGAGAACTAGGCTGCAAATAGGAAGACGAGATGCGATCAGATAAAATAGGTTATAAGGATAGAATAGGATAATATAAGGTATAGAGGTATGAATGAGAAGGCGTTGTGTGGATGGACATACGTGCAATTGTAAATCAAGTCCCACTTCTTGACTGTAAAGTTGAAGTAAATAAACGATATACAGGGTGTCTGATGCAAAAGTAGCCAACTTGAAAATAGTGGTAGATTGGGTTAAACTAAGGAGAAATGTCATGTGCCGCGGTACAAAAGTAACAATAGTTATCGAGTAATTAATTTACACGTTTGAGCGAATGAGGATGCAGGAGACGGTAGGCCGGACTCGGAAGGCATTTAAGAAAATCGATCGATGAGCGGGAGGTGGAGCGACGCGCGAGGTACATCGTGGTGGGAAAAAACCTAGGCGTGGCGGGGAGCGCGGCGCGGGCGGCGAGCGCGGCAGCGAGCGCGAGCGACGAGCGACCCGA
>NW_011966806.1:21794-27457 GCF_000949405.1 Vollenhovia emeryi | reverse complement strand
CGGGAGGTGGAGCGACGCGCGAGGTACATCGTGGTGGGAAAAAACCTAGGCGTGGCGGGGAGCGCGGCGCGGGCGGCGAGCGCGGCAGCGAGCGCGAGCGACGAGCGACCCGAAACATAATCATACACATACATGTACTATCTCGCGCGTCGCTCCACCTCCCGCTCATCGATGGATTTTCTTAAATGCCTTCCGAGTCCGGCCTACCGTATTCTGCATCCTCATTCGCTCAGACGTGTAAATTAATTACTCGATAACTATTGTTACTTTTGTACCGCGGCACATGATATTTCTCCTTAGTTTAACCCAATCTACCACTATTTTCAAGTTGGCTACTTTTGCATCAGACACCCTGTATAACATATAATTATACACTTTTCAGGAGTTTGGCAATATTTTATTAGCTATAAGCTATCTACCCACTGCAGAAAGACTGACTATTAACATCATGAAACTGCGCGATGTTAAATTTATACCAACTGTGTTGAGTGTAAATGAATTTAGTAAGTATTAACAATGTTTTAATAGCGTAGAAAATATTTTCAAATAACTACGTTTATTGCAGATCCGTATGTTAGAGTGTTAATGTTAAACGGAAAAACGGGTAAAAAGATGAAGAAGAAAAAAACCAAATTCTTGCGCGCTGTTGCGCAGCCGGAGTTTAACGAGATTTTGACATTCGATTTGGCAATCACTCAACTCGATACTGTCCAATTTCTTGTGGTGCTCTGTAGCAAGGTAAATTGTGGAGAAAAGGTTACTCTTGGAAAATTCACAACTTAAAATTATGTACACCATACTGCCATACTGCAAGCGACTGCCGACTAAAATTTGGACACTGTTTTAGCAGTGTTATGCAATGGTTCTGGAGCGACACGCGAGATACAACGCTCGCCGCCCGCGCCGCGTTCCCCGCCGCGATCGCTGTTTTTTCCCACCGCGTTGTATCTCGCGTCGCTCCACCTCCCGCTTATCGATCGATTATTTTACATGAGTTCCAAGTCCGGCCTACCGTATTCTACGTCCTCATTCGCTCAGATGTATAAATTAATTACTCGATAACTATTGCGAATTTTGCAACGCGGCATGTGACTTTTCTTCTCAATTCAACCCAATCTACCACTATTTTACAATTGGCGACATTTTTATCAGACACCCTGTATAGAAGAGATGTAACTATTACATAACATTGACAGCACATTAGAAGAACAAAGTTATATTTCTTTGTGACGTATATATCACCGTAACAATTATTTAAAAATCTTATGTAACACACCTGTGACTCCAAATACATATAATAACATAAATACAGGGTGCTACGCAACATATTGACCACCGGTCATGGGAAGGTAGAGAGGACTAAGACAAACAGAAAAGTCCTATACTATTTTGCGCTTGGACGAATAGTTATCGAGATACTGAATTATAAAAATCGCCGTATTAGTCCAACCTACTGGCAAATGCAAGCGTGCGGTGAGTAGCAACACTAGCGACCATCGCTGCGAACTTTGACGCAGCGCGGGGAGACGTGCAAGCGCCGCTTGCCAAGCGGTCGCGTAAGCGGCGGACGGGCAGTGGCGCGCCTCGCCTCCCTACTCCTCACCGCGCACCGCCATCCTATTCCTCGCCACACACCGCCTCGAGCGGGGCCGCTAGGCGGACGCATCTCACAGCGTGCTTACATTTGCCAGTAGGTTGGGCTAATACGGCGATTTTTAAAATTCAATATCTCGATAACTATTCGTCCAAGCGCAAAATAGTACAGGACTTTTCTGTTTGTCTTAGTCCCCTCTACCTTCCCATGACCGGTGGTCAATATGTTGCGTAGCACCCTGTATAATAACGTAATCTTTTAGAAATATACATATAACGAATGGTATATTACTGTTACATATATAATATTATTATATCTATATATACAGGGTGTATCACTTTAAGTGATGCAGCTGAATACCTGTTAAAATAAAAGAGATAGGAAAAATGTTTTAAACAAATAGTTTTATGTGTAGAAAGGAGAAGTGCCAATGTGAGCCACAAACTGAACGGAACTCGGTTCTCACAATACAGAAACAGAATTTTCTCTTTAATACATATTATTATATGTAACAATGACAGAGTATTAACAGAAATCAAACATAATCTGTCATTTTGAAAACTTTTGAATAGAAGACATTGTTCAAATGGTTACAAAACAGTAGATTCTGCTCAACTTCTACAGTCAATCTGTAGCGGATTCTTTTTTATTGCTGATAATTTATCAATAAAATTTATATTAAACATTTACCAAATCTGCTGTTTTCGACAGATTTGACTATTCAGATACTTCCATTACTCGTTTATTTGTCGCTATTTTTAATCGATTAAAGAGTTTTAAATATAAAACTAGTTTAATAACCTATCACAAATAGAATAAGAATAGGTTCGTAAAGACACTAATACGAGAAAGTCATATTTTGTTGTCATTAATAATTTTAGATTTTACCGGAAGGACCACCCGTCAGTACTGCCGACGCGAGTGACAGCGAAGATTCTATATGTTCATTTAAACGATCCACCGATACTTTTATCGGTAAAGTAGCTCTTGGAAAAGGTGTAAGAGGTTCGACCGAGAGACTACATTGGTTCTCAGTGCTTCAAAATCCACGAAAACTTGTTACTGTCTGGCACACTCTGAAATAATAAAAACCATTGTTATATATGTCATTATATACAAAAGATAATTGTTATTTTCTGGTAACTCTTATGAACTATTGCAATTGTAAAAAGACGCGGGCGATCTTATATTTATTTTATAATTTAATATTATTTATAATAATAATATTTAATATTATTAATATACTCTATTGAAGCGTATTAGAATGGAATAGTGACCCACACAGCACATATATGTAGATACTGAGAAAGTTCTGAGAATATCACAACAGTACGTTACGTATATTCTCATAACTTTCGAATATGTTCTATGATGTACTGAGTACGTACTGAGAATGCACTAATGTCCGCTTTTTCTCATATATAGTATGTGCTGAAAATATATCAATGGTATATACTGAGGATATTCTGTTGATATAATAAATTTTAGTCGACCTTATCTGGCATGTGTGTAATGTATTTTTTTTTAAATTGGGATAAACAGGCGATGTTTCCACCATCGGTTCTGGTCCTTCTCAAGCCGTTACTAAAATACAATAATATTTGAACACTATATATAGAGTATGTTTGATATAATAATTATATAAATGAAATGAACATAATATAATTCTGGTTTGTCCACGTGGATATTATAAAACAAAAATTAGATAAATCGAACGCCAGTCTCACCTTAGTATTCATTTGATGAACACGGAGACAATTAAAAACCTTCCTTGATGAGTCACAATTATAAAAATTCTTTTTGTCTAGTGATCGTTAAACATGTAGGTATTCTACAAAGGATGGAGAGTGACTGTCGCAAATATCAACTAGCTAGGCCGTATAGGTAAAAAAACATCGAGAAGAAGAGAGTAACAGATAAATAACAGTTCATGTTATAGAATTAATAATAGAGTCATAAACAGAGTTGAGATTCTCAGTGTCTTTCTTCGAATTGATGGTGTTCGGATCCATTTTTATGTGTAGCATTTCAGCGATTTCTCTTCTTCTGATATGTTTTTCTCAGTGTAGGATATCTGGATGAGTCCAATTGAATTCGTGTCCTAATATAGCGCGGTGCTTACTGACGACTGACTGGTTCTCATCAATCTTTTTTATATTATTGATGTGTTCTTTAACTCTCGTCTCCAGATGTCTTTTTGTCTGGCCAACATATGATGCATTGCAGTCTTTGCAGTTTAGTCTGTAGACTAATTCCGTTTTTTTAGAATCACATAAAGGATCCTTGCCTTTTCTTATTAGTCTGTTTAGTTTTTTGGGACGATAAAAATTGTGTTTAGACCTATATTCAGTAGACTTTGACGTATCTTTTCGCTAGTGCCTTTGATGTACGGTATGGTAATACAAGTTCTTATGTCAAATGTGTTTTCGGAGTTCGGAGAGGAGTCTTGTAATTGTTTGAGTCTTTTGTTAATGTATTTGTCGACTATGTGATTGGGGAAACCATTGAACTATAACCATACTGGAAGGAGCACTGCCTACCCCCTCCATAGGATCGAGCGGTCAGAGAGAGATAGTTGAATGGGAATGGTGATGTCTTTTTTTAACGTCAACTACCGTGGCTGAAAACTTTGGTTCAGATTTGTTCTCGTATAGTGGTGACAACCAAAAAGTGTATATCTATCAAAAATGGGAAGAGAATGTTATATAAAAAATTGTCTTAAAACACGTGATAAAGATATGAATTTATCATTACACAAGTAAGCAAATTAGAGTAAAATTGCGAAAGCAAATGTGTTCAGACTGTGTAGTATATCGAGTCACGTGATCGCTGTAGTTAGTTAGACAAGAATAGCTCCATTCCCATTCAACTATCCCTCTCGCACCGTTCTGACCGCACGACAACAATGGAGTGCTCCTTCCAGTATGGTTATAGTTCAATGGGGGAAACAGTTATTGAGTAAAATGTTCTTTATAATAGAGATATTAGAGTCATGAAATCTGCTGTGTGATAATAAAATTGCGTGATCTACCAGGTTTGTGATCGTGTTAAGTTTGTATTGGAGGGGATGGTTGGAGAAAAAATTCGTGTAACGTCCCGAAAATGTGGGTTTTCTATACCAATTGGTCAATAGCTGGTTGTTTTTTCTGATGACGTTAACGTCTAAAAAATTGATAGAGTTATTTGTTTCTAGTTCATGTGTGAATTTTAATTTAGGGTGGTACTTATTGAAAACTTCTAAAATTAGGTCAATTTTGTTGGACGGCACAATAGCAAAGATATCGTCAACATATCTGTGAAAAAAGGGGGATTTCGAAATCCAAAGACTGCAAACAACTGAACTCTAATTGTAAGTCGTCTAACATCATGTCAGCCAGAATGGGGGATAATGGGGATCCCATGCGTGTGCCAAAGATTTGTTCATAAAATATGTATAAAAGGCCAGGAGCTCTCTTCGTATTTAGAGTTTCGTGCCCTTTTTGTTCTTTCACACGGTCATGGCCGTGAGCGGTGAAGGCGCTACAGAGAGCGAATAATGTCACGCGATTCGCCAATCTAATTGTTCACTTCAAGTGGGTCGAGTCGAGTCGCGCTGCGCGCTGAAGTCTGTAGACGGATGTCGTGTGTTACGGATGCCACGCTTTTGCTGCTGCTTCACGCCACGAGATCTTCTTCTCTTACTGTCCGAGAGAATAATTGAATAATTGAACGAACTTACAGGAAGTTCGATTGCAATTATGCGGTCTCGTCCGTATGGATAGAATGTAGTCGCGCTCCGTCGCGGCTTCCCAACAGGATACTTTAAAATTGAAAAAGACATATAGATGTCTCTCGTTTAGCGCCTATATCATGCCGCCCTTGCGCGCGCAAGGCACTTCATTATTTCAACATTGCCGAACCTGAGAAAAATGGGATGGGTGGGAGGGAGTATCCATACGGACGAGATCGCATAATTGCAATCGAACTTCCTGTAAGTTCGTTCAATTATTCAATTATGCAAGGTCTCGTCCGTATGGATAGAATGTAGCTATTTAACAACCAGGTTTGGCATATTAAAAGGTATTAGCTT
>NW_011966806.1:15768-17784 GCF_000949405.1 Vollenhovia emeryi | reverse complement strand
ACTGTTTAGAAATTTAGAAACTCTGTATCTGTTCAGGCGAATTAAGGCGTGTGTCTATGACGCTAGTACTTGGTCCAAGTTCTAGTTTTGAGGAATGCGTAGCCATTCAACTTGCAGCTTTTGTGGAACAGCTACATTGATTGGCTACATATTTCGCGGAATTAGAACTTGGACCAAGTACTAGCGTCATAGACACACGCCTTAATTCGCCTGAACAGATACAGAGTTTCTAAATTTCTAAACAGTTGCTATTCTTTTCATCGGTGTTTTATTATTAACTCGATTATTTTTTCCAATAAAATCTTTAGTTTGATTTTTTAAGAAATATAACATTTTTTAATCAAGAACTAATGCTAAAGCAACTAGTGTGTATATATATCCGCTGCTTTATTTGGCGCAATTTGTTGATATCATTACTTTTGTAGAGAAGATAGTTTTGTAGAGAAGATATTTTTGTAGAGACGATATTTTTGTACAGAAGATTTTTGTGGCGACACTATTTTTGTAAAGAAGATACTTTTGCAGTAAAGATATTTTTGTAGAGATTATACTTTTGCAAAAAAGATAGAGTAACAAAATATATTCGGTTGAATTGGAGCTTAGACTTGGTGCTTTTTTTACCTTTTTTTAAAAAGGTATCAAATACTCGTGAACTCACAACTTATAAAGAGTTTACATTTCAAGAATAGCTGATTGAAATTCCGGATCCTTAACAATAGGACGATTATAAAATCTCGCGAAAACGTCTGACGATTTCCGCCAACCTGCCGTGCGTCTAATCTCGTCGATATTAATGCCTTTACTGGCTGCGAGGGAAGTAGAGGCATGTCGCGTAGAGTGTGACGAGAAAATAGAAACGTCTATACCCGCCACGTCTAGAACCTCCTTAACCCAGCGTCCTAACGTCTGGGAAGAGACTGCCTGATGTGGTTTACGAAAAGATATGAAAAATGCATCGCAATTATCCTGGCGAAGTCCCTGTGAAAGCTGAAGGTAGTGTTTTGTTAGAGAAAAAACAGAGCTCGGTCTAAAAAAGGCTTAAAGACTAACATGGGTTGGGATCTTCCGATTCCTGAAGTCTTAAGCCGAGCAGGGATTCGAATGATCATGCTGTCCGAGATGAGTATGTTCGAACATTGAATAGCTGCCAGGGTCTGCATGCGCTGAGTAGTTTTAAGCGCGAGAAGAGTCACTAATTTCTTGGAGATTAGTTCGAGAGATAAAACGTCATAAGGATACAAAGTGACTAAGTATTTCATAACAGGGGAAGGGTCCCAAATAAAGTCGTATCGTGGTCGTTGCGGTTTTAGCGCGGCCACTCCCTTAAAAAATCTTCTAATTAGAGGGTGTGTACGTTTTGTGGTCTGGATATGCCTGAGATCACTTATTTTCTCTTCACGTTTTATTGGTTTACTTTACATTTCTTAGTCTCTGTACGAACGTTGCACATACCCACACGACGTGACCATGGACTCTCTAGTTCGGCTCGGATCTTGTACCATACTTTCTTTACGACGCGCCATCTATCTTCCCTTCATAACTAAAATTCGCATAGCGCCTCTACCTACCTATCCTTGAACGATCGCGTTAGCCAATAGGGTACATTCGCAACATACCGCGCCTCTTGAAAGCACTGCTTTCAACAAATTAACGTTTCTTGGATATAATAATATAAAATAATCGACAATAACCAAACATATTTACCAACGTCGCTGAGGATTACTATAACTACGTAACTGTAAACTAATGACTACATTCTCGAACAGTTTAAAAGATTAATTATGACAAACTTGACTTAACCTAGATCTCGCTTATTACATCGAATCCTCGATAGGCAACACGCACAACTTTCTTAACGATCGTTTTAACTGTCCATTAGTTGTCTTCACAGCTACTCGCACTACTCCATCCATTCCAGAGTGTAGTTCCATGATGCGACCAGCCTTCCCTTGCAAGGGCGGCGTGTTGTCCTCCTTTATGATCACCATAGTGCCAATTTGTAATTTCGTTGGGTTG
>NW_011966806.1:12185-14497 GCF_000949405.1 Vollenhovia emeryi | reverse complement strand
CTCACCGTGCTTCGACTATTTACAATCCAAAAACGAGATCTAACTGCAGCTAAGGTACCGGTTAATCCTGCGTGCATCTGCCTTTCGTGCTCGTGTATCACTATCATTCGCGTTAATGTATGATTATTTGGTAGTAACATAGGATGCTTGCTTTCGTAACGTAATTTAGAGTTTCTTAAACGACCCCCTACGCGTAGTACACGGTGTTCATCCAGGAATGGATTTAACGACGCAATTTTACTGCTAGCTCGCACCGCTCCCTTGCGGTTCAAATCATTGATTTCGGAAGCAAAATAGGTGTTTTGCACTATTTTCACGAGTACGATTAATGCTGCATTTAGTTCCTCGACTGATAACGATTCAATACGTTTTTGTTTCACTTCCCTTTGTGTATTATGGATAAATCGTCTGCAATAAGCTATAACCCGAATTAATTTTATGTATGATGAAAATCGATTAAATAAATTTTCGTCCGGCTTAATTGCAATGCACGTTATCTCGTTTTCCTTCAACTCCGTAACTTCTTTGCTACGCGTATTCTCTGTCGGCCAATGAGCTGATTCAAGCCCCAACCACGACGGTCCATACCACCATAATTGCGCTGTAGCTAACTTATTCAGACTCATACCTCGTGACACAATATCTGCGGGATTCTCACTACTTATAACATGGAACCAGCGTTTATCGCTTGTGAGTCGCTGTATTTCTGCGACTCTGTTGGATACAAATGTTTTTAACCGACTGGACTCTGTAGCTACCCATGCCAATACTATCGTAGAATCGCACCAATAAAAACTATCATGTTTACAATCAGGAATGCGAACCAATGCCTCCGCTACTTGCTGATGTAAGCGCGCTAACAACAACGCACCACACAATTCCAGACGCGGCAAACTTATTGCCTTTACCGGCGCCACTCGTGATTTAGAACATAATAATCGCGTCGTAATGTTACCGAAACTATCCACCGCTCTTACGTATATGCATGCTCCATACGCTATTTCCGACGCGTCACAAAATCCGTGTAATTCAATGGTAATACATTGATGATTCAGAACATGCCGGGGTACTGATATTTTGTTTATGAATTTCATGTCATCGCAGAATCGCCTCCATAGAGTGAGCAAATCTAATGGTAATGACTCGTCCCATCCGATTCCTAACTTCCATATTTTTTGCATAATGACCTTTCCCAACACTATCGTAGGACTAACGAGACCCAGCGGGTCGAATAATTGAGCTATAAACGACAATATTGTTCTCTTGGTGACTTTATTTGATTTACCATCGCCCGTATTTGCTTGATAATTCAAAGTGTCTAATTCCGCGTTCCACGACAAACCGAGCGTTTTAGAGTTAACTTCTTGTGTTAAATGCGTATGATTGTTACCTGGTTCAGATTGTATTGAGTCGATGATCTCTTTACTGTTACTATTCCACTTTCGCAATTGAAAACATCCGCTAAGTAAAATTTTGTTTATATCATGCGCGAGCTCCTTCGCGTGATCGATCGTGTTAGATCCTGAAATCAGATCGTCTACATAAAAGTCCGCCAGAATGACGCGGCTGGCTTCAGGGAACGTGTCTCGATTATCCAATGCTGTTTGTTGTAACGATCGTATTGCCTCAAACGAAGCTGGTGCCGTACCGTACGTTAATGTGTTCAATTGATAGTGCTTTATAGGTTTGTCCTCATCAGAGCGCCAAACAATGCGTTGTAAGTTTCGATGGGGTTTATGAACATTGACTTGCCTATACATCTTTGTAACATCCGACGTAAAGACATACTCATGTATTCTAAATCTGATAAGTATTGCGAATAAGCTATCTTGAATGATTGGACCAACCATCAAAGCATCATTCAACGACACGCTAGATGATGTTTTCGCGGATGCGTCGAAAACGACTCGTACTTTGGTCGTTGAGCTCGATTCCTTCGCTACGCTGTGATGCGGCAAGTAGTAAACTGGATGCCACTCCTCTCCGTTAGGCTCGACTTCGGTCATATGCCCGAGCTCCTGATATTCATTCATAAATTCCACGTATTGCTGTTTAAGACTGAGATCCTTGGAGAATCTCCTTTCTAATGTGTGTAATCGTTTGGTTGCCATTTCTAGCGAGTCTCCTAACTCATTGATGTTTGAACGCAGAGGCAGTTGTACAGTGAATCGACCCTGTGTATCTCGCTCTACCGTTCTGACAAATAAATCCTCACATGCTGCTTCTTCCTTTGTAAATTTGGGTGTTGAAAGACATTCTTCGATTTCCCAAAACCGTTCTAATTTATCATGAATTTCTTGTATGGTATTGAC
>NW_011966806.1:0-11926 GCF_000949405.1 Vollenhovia emeryi | reverse complement strand
GTGACATAAATTTTTTGATGTCTTGCATTCGCTCATCAGGGGCCCTGATATGATCCAGCCTAGTTTAGTTTTTTGAAGGAATGGCCTCCCTGCCCCTAATTGAATTTGACCTGCGCAAAGCAACTCCCAAAATATACCCGCGCCTAATAGTAAGTCTACCGTTTCAGGACAATTAAAACGTGGATCTGCTAGAGACAATCCTTCGGGTATATTTAACGCCGAAATATTGTAAAACTTATTTGGCAACTCCTGCGTAATATTATCGACTACCATGAAAGACAGTTCGGCCCTATAATTGTTATGCAGCGATTTAATAGATGATTTGGTTTTGTGCGAAATATTCGTAATGCTCTGATTAACTCCGCACACCGGAAGTTTTATAGGCGTTTTTGCAAGACCTAACTTCAGCGCTAATTGCATTGTAATAAAATTGGATTGAGACCCGTTGTCTAATAACGCTCTACATTGGTATGACTTTCCGTTATCATCGAATATCAGCACCCTTGCTGTTGCTAACAATATGTACGAATCTCGCGTTATCTGAGCTGAGTGCGTGGTTACCGTGGATTCATGCGTCGTGTTAAGTTCATCCTTGGTCTCTGTCTTAGTTGCCTTTGAGGATGGTTGATTCTCTGCCTTGCCTTCAATTTTAGATTCTCCAAGATGCAACAACGTATTGTGTCGACCATTGCATTTTTTACAGCCTCCCGCCTTGCAATTTTTACTGAAATGATTATTTCTTAAACAGTTGGTGCATAGTTTTAGTTTTCTGATCTGTGCCAATCGCTCATCAACCGACAAAGACAACAAATCCTTACACGAATATGTATTATGTGACCCTTTGCAAAACATGCATTTTACTACGTTTGATGCTAAATGTGATAATGAATTTGCTTTCGACTTGTCCCTTGAATCCTTAATTACGTTTCGTTTATCCAATTGCTTACTGTCTTTGGACAATCTTTCCAGGATTTGACAGCGTTCATTTAAGAATGTTTTAAATTCATCGATATCTGGCAGTTCGCTACTCTTAACCGATAGCTTCTCCCACTCGTTACGTGATGCAATGTCCAATTTAGACGCGCAAAGATAGATAATGATTGAATCCCAGCTATCGACTGGCTGGTCTAATGACTTTAATGCTCGTAAGTGTTGCGATATGCTGTCGGACAAATCCCTAAGAGAATTGTATGAGTCTTTAGTAACCGGCGGCAACTCGAATAATGCCTTCACATGATTGTGAACTATAATGTTTTTGTTCTCAAATCGTTCTGTTAAAATATCCCACGCGACATCGTAATTTGCGTCCGACGTTTCTAACGTATCTAATGTTCGTGCGGCGTCTCCGCTCAAGCACGATTTCAAGTAGTAGAATTTTTGGGTGGTGGTCAATGCTGTATTATTGTGAATAATCGCCTTAAATGTATCGCTAAATTGTATCCATTTACTATACTCACCATTGAAATCCGGTAATTTCAATGCAGGTAACTTTACGTTTTGATTGTTACACGTGTAACCCGTTTGCGGCTGCGCAACTGTAGGTGTCTGTCTCAACCCTTTAGCCTTTCCTATTACTGCGAAATACGATTCTTCAAACGCGTCGCGATGTGATGATTGCGCTTCATCCGCTATCTCGAGCTCTGTCTGCACTCGGTCAAAGTTCGCCCACAATTGCTCGGCCTTTTCTAACCTAGCCTCTAATTCCGGGGTGTGTCCCGCCTCGCTATATCTATCGATAAATGTTACGAACTTCGACAATTGACCCTTAACAATACCGCGTTTCTTTTTTAACACCGCGATAGCTTGTTCGTCCGCCATGTCGACTTACTTTACAAAGTGTGAGTACAATAGTTTCACGCCTTACCAGTGATCACTCAAATCTACGTCAAATATACCGATAATGAGCCACTTAGTTTGCTTACGTACCACCGTCTCGAGTACCTTGCCTTATTGCCTGCCTGCCGTTAGTCGCGCGACGAAGTATTCTTCCTTCAGTACCGCTGCGTTCCTCAGTATCTCGCGCCGATCGACGTCGTGCCGCGCCCCGTCGTCCCGCAAGCGGATGCAATTGTTCTCCAGGGTACTGCACCTCGGACGCACCGTCTCTTCGCTGCGAACCGCCCGTAGTCGTTCGGCAACGTCACCGCCTCCTTCCGTCCCCGCTTGCTCTGCCTATCCACAAAGCCGACGGATGCCAGCTTCTCGAGCCGTTTGATCGTCGTCTCGTCGATGGCCGGTCTCTTGTTTCTTGATACCAATGTGGCTGCCGTTTCCTCGCGCCAAAATGCTTTCGTCTCGTCTGATCGTCCTAGCCGCTGTGGCGTGTTGCCTTAGCGTGTTGCAGTGCCGAATCCTCCTCGTCGGGCGAATTTTCAATGTCGTTGACGCTGCGTAGACTGCGATCCGTTTATGTGAATTCACATGTCCGTTCGTACGACCGCTTGAATTATGACTTAGCCCACGCACATTCGTGCGACGCCATATGCAATCGTGGCCTGTGCTGTTTGTTCCTCGTCGAGACGTAGAATATCCAGCTGAATCCGGCCGAATCCGGCTCGAAGGACCATGTACGTTTTGTGGTCTGGATATGCCTGAGATCACTTATTTTCTCTTCACGTTTTATTGGTTTACTTTACATTTCTTTGTCTCTGTACGAACGTTGCACATACACACACGACGTGAAAGTGGACTCTCTAGTTCGGCTCGGATCTTGTACCATGATTTCTTTACGACGCGCCATCTATCTTCCCTTCATAACTAAAATTCGCATAGCGCCTCTACCTACCTATCCTTGAACGATCGCGTTAGCCAATAGGGTACATTCGCAACAATATTCTTCATCAGCAATTATTTGCATGAGATTTAAACCTTCGGAAAACATTTCTGGTGGTGCCAATGCTAATGTCATTGCCATTGATACTATTTTATGTGGAGCTTTTAAAAGCCCTAATCGTTTCCATTTTTTCAGAACAGCCTACAATGTAAACATGAAATATTTATTAACAAAACATATTACAATTTTTTTAATTTAAGTATTAAAATATAATAAATAATTAGTATAATAATTAGTATGGCAATTATAGTAATATACAGGGTGTTATGTAATATCCATCTCACCTCTTAATTTTGTATAGAGTAAACTAAACTGAGTCCAAAAATTCTCCACCATTTTGCAATTTTTGCAATAGTTAACGAGTTATTAATTATTAAAAATCGCTGTCTTAGCCCAGCATAACGCCCAATTCAAACGCACGGCAAGATGCGGCCATCCCACAATTGGCGTTCCTAGGCTCGCGGGGAGTTGTTTATGACACACGGCAACGGCTACGTACCATAAACAATTCTCCACGCGCCTAGCAACGCCAATCGTGGGACGGCCGCATCTCGCCGTGCGTTTGAATTGGGCAGTAGGGCTAAGATAGCGATTTTTAATAATTAATAACTCGTTAACTACTGGGAAAATTGCAAAAGGATAGAGGACTCTTAAATTCACTCTAGTGCATTCTATCCGTAAATAAGAGAGGAGACGTGTATTACATAACACCCTGTATACATATGTATAAGTAGTGATACAGGGCCGGTTCTGGACCATTTGTTTAAACAAATTTTTTTATGTTAAAAAAAATTGTTTAAACAATAATAAATCATTTTTATGTCAAAAAATTGTTTAAATAATCATAAATCATTTTTTTATGTAAAAACTTGTTTAAATAATCATAAATCATTTTTTCTATTGTGGAAAAATTGTTTAAATAATAATAAATCATTTTTTTTATAGAAAAAAATTGATTAACAATAATAAATCATTTTTGTGATATACAAGCGAATCGTATGTGCGAACGGGGGGAGCATGCGAATACGTTAGGACCACGCGACGAGTGAGTGACTCTCGCATGGATCGGGGGATAGCGAACCCGGATAGACGACAATAGACGACATTTTTGCGAAACTGCAGGGGGGAAAATACTTTTCGGAACTCGATTTGAAGCACGCTTACATGCAATTCCCAGTCGCGGAAGAATGCAGGAAGCTACTAACGATTGTGACACACAAGGGTCTTTTTCAATATACAAAAATTCCGGAAGGTATTTCTCCTGCACCTGCAGACGTACAAAGGAAAATGGACGAATGCTTACAAGGCATAGACGGTACCATCGCGTATCTAGATAACATTTATGTAACAGGGAAAACGGAAAGCGAACATAGGGCAAATTTAGAAAAGGTATGCAGTAGACTGCAAGAGTGCAATTTGCGGTTAAACCTAAGTAAATGTAAATTTATGGAAGAGAAAATAGAAGTACTCGGATTTGTAATGAACAAAAATGGACTCCATAAAGCGCTATCTAAAGTAAATGCAATGGTGAACGCACCACGACCAACAAACGCGAGAGAATTAGCTTCATTCTTAGGGCTAGTAAATTTTTACGCAAGATTCTTGCAAAATCGATCGGCCAATATGAAACCACTGTACGACTTGTTAGAGGTACAAGAGTTCAAATGGAACAAGGCACACGAAAGAGTGTTCGAATGGGTGAAAAATGAATTAATTTCACCTCGAATATTAGCGAATTTTGACCCGAAAGAAGAAGTTGTATTGGCGTGCGACGCGTCGGATCACGGGATATCTGCGATTTTGTCACACAGATATAAAGACGGGTCGAAGAGACCAATAGCATACGCATCGAAAAAAATTCCTAAAAATGAATTAAAAAGAGCAATAATAGATAAAGAGGCTATGGCAATTGTGTAGGATCTGGCTAGGGAGGGGTCGTCGAACGAACGGTGGATATCTTGGTAAATCACGAGGACTTTTATTGCTATTCGGTACACGTCGTCCTTCGCGTATGTTAGTATGGCGACTACTGTCGTCCTCCTTCCTTCTTCCCCGCCGTAGTTCCTTCCCCTTCACAGGGACCCGAGGTGGCGCTCTCACCACCGATCCCACACTCGGTCATCCTGCATTCAGCATCGCCCTCGATGCTCGGAGTGTCTGGATCGTCGTCATCTCCTCCTAGTACGTCGATATCCGGATCCCAGCCTTGCCTCGGCCAAGGCTTGATGTGATCGTCTGCCGTGCTCGTGCGTGCTGGCCCCTCGTACTCTCCCAGCTTCTCGACTAGGTATCGGTCGTTCCGCAACTCCATGGTTATTTTGTACGGACCTAAAAACTTGGGACGTACTTTCAGGCCTGGTCCGAGTTGCGTACGCTGAATCGCCACGACATCTCCAACTCTGTATTTATTGGCCGCTTTCCGCTTGCGATCGTAGCTCCTCCGATTCTCCGTCTGGATCGCCTGGATGTTCTTCGTTGCCTCGTCTCGTAGCTCCGATCTCTCTTGTTGGAACGTTTCGACAATTGCTTCTCGCAACGCCTGATGCAATTGTGGGTCGTCCTTCAGTCGCATGTCGCTCCCAATCAGTAACTTGAAAGGCGTCGTACCTATCCCTCTATGGAACGATGAGTTAATAAATTGCTGTACTCTGTCTACGTACCTATGCCATTCGCCCGGTCTTGCTAGTGACAGTTTGGTAAGTATCGCTATGATGGACTGATTCATGCGCTCCGCTTGCCCATTCGCGCGAGGCACTCCAGTCGTGATCAGAACCCGCTCTATGTTTTCTTCTTCGCAGTATTCTTTGTAAGCCTTGGACGTGAATGCTGATCCACGGTCCGTCACTATCCTCCTCGGATTTCCAAAGGTTATCGCCTGCTTACGCAACCGCGCAATTACCTCGTCCGCTGTCGTTGATCTAGTGGGGTATAACCAGATGAATTTCGTGAAGGCATCAACCACCACGAATATATGCGCGTAGCTCTTCCTCGTTGAAGGGATGGGGCCCAGATGATCGGCATGGTAAGTATCTAGTGGCCGCTCCCCCTTTGGTAAAGGCTGCAGTAACCCCTCAGCCGTACCTCGCTTCTTCTCCGCCAACAGACAACGTATGCAACTGTCGATGACTCGCTGCACTTTCGAACGCATCGAAGGGAACCAATATTCGCGTCGAATTAGATGCTCCGTGTTTCTCCACCCGAAGTGACCCTGCCCGTGCACTTGGAGGATAATTTCCCTCTGCATCGTCTTAGGTACGACGAGTAACAGCGTTCCATGCTCTCGTCTATATAATACTCCGTTGGCCATTTCGAAATCTCCGTCGCCGGTCGCTTCCGTCGACTTGATTATCTTCTGCAACTCTGGGTCGCCTGCTTGCTCCCGTCTCACCTGCGCTACTACCGCGCTCTGGACTTCGCGTACTGCCAGACATTCTACGGGGTTCCGGCTCAGGGCATCTACGTGACGCATGGCTGTGCCTGGCCGATGCTCCACCTTGTAATCAAACTCCTCGAGTTCCAGCGCCCAGTGAGCCACCTTTATGCAGACATCCTTCTTCGACATGGTTTGCATGAATGCTCGGCAATCAGTTATGATCCGGAAAGGAATTCCTATTAAGTATACGCGGAACTTGCGTATAGCTTTGACCACCGCTAGAACCTCCAGTTCATAGCTGCTGTACTTCTCCTCAGCTCCGCTGGTCTTCCAACTGGCGAAGTAGATTGGATGCAATTCGCTGTCCTCGCTGTCTCTCTGCATTAGAATAGCTCCGAGACCGTGCTTTGACGCATCCGTATGTAGCTCTAACTCAGCACCCGCCCGATACAACTTCAATACCGGATCGCCCGTCAGCGCTGCCTTCAGCTGCTCGAACGCCTGCTCCTGCTCGATTCCAAACCTGAATCTCGCTTCCTTCTTCAACAGCTGTGATAAAGGACGTGCCACCAGTGCATATTGAGGTATGAACTTCCGGAAGTATCCCGTCAGCCCCAGGAAACTCTGCACCGCTTTACTGGACGTAGGCTTGGGAAATCTCGCCACCGCTGATATCTTTCGCTCGGTAGGCCTCACCGTTCCAGCCTCAACAACGTGGCCCAGATATTCCACACGCCGCACCAACAGCTTGCACTTACTCCAGTTCATTCGCAGCCCGTAATCACGCGCCGTGCTCAAGACCATCTCTAGCTTGTCCAAGTACTCTTCCTCTGTCTTCGCTGGAATGATAAAGTCATCGAAGTATATTGACACTACCCTTGCTCTTACCAACTCTCTGAATATCGCTCTGACGTGTCGTTGAAACACTGCTGACGAATTGCCCATTCCCATCGGAACCACCAAAAATTCAAATTGTCCGTCGGGCGTCACGAAGGCAGTATATTTGATGCTCTCTTCTTCCATCGGGACGTGGAAATAGCCGTCCTTCGTGTCCAGCGTACAATAGACCTCGTCCTCCGCTAAGCTGTCCAGCTGATCTTCTACGAGTGGAGTTGGTAGCCGTTCCCTTACTATGACGCGGTTTATCTTCCGATAGTCGACGCATAGCCTCATGCGTCCGTCCTTCTTCTTCACTAATATGATGGGACTAGCGTATTTCGCATTGCTGGGACGGATTATCCCCTTCTCGATCCAGTCGTCGATGATGTCGCGTGCCTCCCTCCGGTGTTCCGCCGACAACCGTCGAGGATTCTGATAGATAGGCGTTTCATCCTTGAGCACCAAACGCATCTTGACGCCGCTATCTTTTATTTTCTTAGGATGATAACCTTCGACCAGCTTCCGTGCACGTTCTCGGTTACCTGGATCTTCTACGTGACTGAGTGAAACTTCTCGACTCTTCGTTTCTACTGCGTCGTCGCCTTGCACGCTAATGCACAATACTTCCGCCCAATTTTCTTCATCCGTCCGCGTCGTCGTCGTCTTTGCTTCATCGTCGTCGAGTTCTCTTAGTACCGCCTGTCGTCTTCTTATGCATACCTCGGCCAGATCAGACAATTCGCCGCCAATTATCAGATCATGTCCGGTGTAGTGAACCGGCACCACATCCATGTCCAAACTGAACTGCATTCTGTCGATGGATACATCGGCAGTAAATCTTCCCAATGTTTCACGGTTAGTCGCGCCCACTCCGTCGAACTTCTTGATATCGGGTCTAATTGGAGGCGCTCCCAACTGCACATACAATGTAGATCGAACGAGGTGTAGATCGCTACCAGGATCGATTATGGCCGTAACTTTCTTCCCCAACATCTCTAATTCCTTGTACGTCTTCTTATCGCTGTGAGACCTGAGCGCATCTACTCTCACTGGCGTGGGATCCTTACCCACGCCGTTCGTTCCCTTGGGGCATTTTGCAGCTATATGCCCATGCTCACCACACGAAAAACATTTGGATCCCTTGGCTTTACTAGGGCACTCCTTACTCAGATGCTTGGTCTCGCCGCAGTTGAAACAGCGTTTATTCGCCGTCGCCGTCGTCGTCGCCGCCTGCCCTGCAGCATTCGCCGGTTTCTTCTTGCTCTGCGCTTGAATTCGCTGTTGCGCCTTGGTCCGATTATTCCTCTGTGCTTCGTATTGCGTTAACCTCTGCCGTAACTCTTTGATAGTTGCCGCGCCGTACAACACGGATTTGTTAACCTCTTCGTCCTTGATACCGTCTATTACGTATTGAATCTTCGCTTCGATTTCAATGTCAGCGTGGCTGGCGAGCTCCAGCACACGGTAGACATATTCCTGGTACGATTCGTCCGTCTTCTTTGAGATCGTACTCAGATCTCTGTGTACCTGGCGGCTATTCATCGTCTTGCCGAATTCCTTAACCAACGCTTTCTTGAATGCCCGGTACGTTTGTACTTGAACCTCGAAACTTACGAAGAGTTTCGCCGACCCTTTCAGCAATCTCTTGGCATAAATAATCTTCTGCACGTCGGTCCATTGGCATAAATCGGCTGTCTCCTCGAACGACATAAACCATCTGTGTACGTTTTGGGTACCGTCACCACTGAAGGGTGTTAACGCGTCTTCAACGTCTTTGTACGTCATTACGATCTGTCTCGTTCTTGTATCGTGAAGGTTAAGTTCGTATCCGTCTACGTAACTCACTCGATTGCGGCGTGGTGGCGCCCCCGTCACTCGCGGCGTGGTCGCGATGCCCGATTCGCGACCGTCAAGTTCAGCGGTGTCGTCATTCTGGCCGCCCTGGACGCCTTCCCCCTCGTCTTCGTTATCGTCATCGTCGCTCTCGTCATCGTCGCTCTCGTCATCGTCGCTCTCGTCATCGTCGCTGTCCTCTCGTGAGGCCGCTCGCACTCTTTCGCGTAATGTTGCCTTCGCTCCCGTCACGGGCAACTTTAATTCGCGTAACCGCTCTACGAGTTGCGCCTTCGATAACGCGTCGATATCGCCCGTCTTTGCTATCGATACGTTTTTGTTCGCTCGACCGTCTATGCCTTGATTCGCGCCGTCCGCCATCTCACGGACCTTGCTGCGCGTGACCGTCTTATTGGCCATTGGTGGATCGAGTCCTTCTGCCGTCTTACCGTCTTCCGTCGTTGAGGCCATCTTACCCCGTCGTCGTCTCGGTGAATACTACCGCGTCTTACGTTATCGCCACTGCGACTCGTCGTCGGGTCGGCTTATCCGATGTTCGCTGCTCGTCGTCTTCGCAACCAACGTCGTGCCTCTTGCGCCGTCACCTCGTCTTGGTGCGCGCCTCGTGCGTCGTCACTTCGTCTTTCCGTCTTCGGTCGGCTTGTCCGATGTTCGCTGCTCGTCGTATTCGCAACCAACGTCGTGCCTCTTGCGCCGTCACCTCGTCTTGGTGCGCGCCTCGTGTGTCGCCACTTCGTCTTTTCGTCTTCTATCGCTCGCAATACCACCGCGATTCCGGCCGTCTCGCTATCTCGCGACGCTCCTCGATGATCCCGGACGAGCCCCCAATTGTAGGATCTGGCTAGGGAGGGGTCGTCGAACGAACGGTGGATATCTTGGTAAATCACGAGGACTTTTATTGCTATTCGGTACACGTCGTCCTTCGCGTATGTTAGTATGGCGACTACTGTCGTCCTCCTTCCTTCTTCCCCGCCGTAGTTCCTTCCCCTTCACAGGGACCCGAGGTGGCGCTCTCACCACCGATCCCACAATTGTTTTTGGATTTAAGCGATTTTACCAATTTGTTTTTGGAAGGGAGATAATACTGCGTACCGATAACAAGCCACTACAACCGATTCTCGGGCCTAGAAAGGGTATACCCGTCACGGCGGATAACAGGCTACAGAGATGGGCCTATTTTCTGTCAGGGTTTAAATATAAAATTGAGCATATCAAATCAGAAACAAACGCGAACTGCGACGCGCTTTCAAGACTGCCGGTAAACGACGACACAGACACCTGCGATACGGAATTTTCTAATGTACATTACTTCGAAGAAGGCTCAACTGCGTTTGATTCCAAAATGTTAGCAAAAGAAAGTAAAATGGACAAGACAATAAGTAATGTAATCAGATTCATAAAAAATGAATGGCCGAGCCATGATAAATTATCGGACGAAGAAAAAGTATATCATAAGAAAAGATTCGAATTAGTAGTAGAAAAGGAATGCCTGTTCAAGGGCGTGAGAGCATGTATACCGGAATCAATGCGTAAAACTGTCTTAAAGGAGTTACATGCCTCGCACTTGGGCGTAGTTAAGATCAAGATGTTCGCGCGCTCGTAAGTAGGGTATATAGGTTCTAACTCAGGCGAGGGGGGAGCGGGGCGGGGGGCTCTGGCGAGGGGACAGCGGGGAGGGGGGTACTCCGTGGCGCGGGGGCCGCGGGGAGGAGGGGGAGTACGTGACCTTGACGTCATGCATGGTGCTGACATGTCACTACGTGACATGTAACAGATATCTAGGTGCTGACCTGTCATCGAACACCTGGGCGGGTATGAGTCACGGGATCAAGCGCCGAAACCTGGCTGATAACTGTCTTATCAAGGTGCATGATGTCAGAGAGTTCCACGCTTATTATTCCACGACGCTTGGCGATCCGCGGGGCGCGGGGAGGGAGATATTCCGCGGCGATCCGCGGGGCGCGGGGAAGGAGATATTCTGCGGCGATTCGCACGGGTAGGGGGAGGACCGCGACGCTACGCGATCCGCGATGGCGCGGGGAGGACCGCGGCGCTACGCGATCCGCGGCGCGGGGAGGTCCGCGGCGCGAGACAATCCGCAACACATGCATGTAATAGATATCATCGGAAGATGACGATATACAAATGATTAGCGCAGACACACATCTGCGCGCATCCATGGCATGAGTCATGAGATCAAGCGCCTAAACCTGGCTGACAAAGTCTTTCTTGTCTAGGTGCATGATGTCAGAGAGTTCCGCGTTTAAACTCGCACCTACTGCGTTAGCATGTAATAGATATCACCGAAGATGCCTCTGATTACCACCGACACAGCTGCGCGTATTCTTATTTTCCATGTTATGAGTCACGGGGTCAAGCGCCTAAACCTGGCTGCTGACAGTGACTTTTTATGATATATAATCCGTCCGGAAGCCCGCTGCACCACAGTAGGAGATTTCATACGAGATTCAGAAGAAAACCATTGTGGACAGTATAAAGTCTGAAAAGACGCTAGCGCGACAACATGGAACAACGAGAGCAAGATCTGGTAGAACGAGCCGACAGGATCACCACATTAGGTGAATATTTGGGATGGCTGCAACAATGCTACGAGTGTATCGCTGAGCTAGAGGAACACAGCCGTGTCAAGCGTCCAAGGCTATCCATCGGTAACAATCGCTGATGGCTCGAATCGCGCGACTCGAGAGTGTCAAGTGCCGAGTTGAAAGGCGATTCGTACATTTCGGCGGTGGCGGTGTTGGAACTACTTCGAGAGCGCAACTGTCATGGCGCGAGATCGACACCGCATTCAAAAACCGCGTGCTTACCTGTGCGGTGATTAACGTGGAGTACATTGAACCGCGCAAATTTCTCGAGGACGCTCGCGATATCGTGATCGAGCATGTGCGAGACGCTATCGAACGCTATAATTGTGTAAAGGTGAATACCGCGTTCAACGGGGAGTTTGTGGCGGGTGACGAACGCGC